>NW_006768691.1:0-2105 GCF_000300595.1 Phanerochaete carnosa HHB-10118-sp
AGCCTTGGCTTAGCCCGGGCTTGCTCACAATACAACGAGTGTTCCGGTGCTATCAAAAGGGAATGTATTTGGGTGTAGTAGATTAATACTGCATGTACTCACTAAATTATAACCTCCAGAAGATCTACACCTGCGGAACAAGTCGAGTTGCAGCGAAGTCTACGGGCGTGCGCCTACGGCAGGCACCAGATGGTGACACACAATCGTGCTCGGCGAGAGCCGTTATATCTAGAATATCTACGTTTTGTCTTCTATGTGCATATTAGGTCGCTCTCTCCTTATTCTGAACTCAGGGAACA
The DNA here is from genome assembly GCF_000300595.1 of Phanerochaete carnosa HHB-10118-sp. NCBI lineage: Eukaryota > Fungi > Basidiomycota > Agaricomycetes > Polyporales > Phanerochaetaceae > Phanerochaete > Phanerochaete carnosa. The sequence continues at coordinate 300 of NW_006768691.1, forward strand.
GTGACGGGGCCAGCACACCCAAGCCTGGGCTTCTGGGCCGGGCTTGGGCTTGACTACGCTCCGAGCCCGGCCTTGAGCCCGCTGCCAGGCTTGACTCGGGCCAGGCTTTTTGGGCCGGGCTTGGCGGGCTTGCAGGCTTTGAGGCCCGGCCCGCACATCACTAGGTGGAAGCCTCCTTTGACTGATCTTGCCTCGCGCTGAATCGCTTGGGCCAATACTCCTCCATCTACAATGGCTGGTAAGCTCAAGCATGCATAAGACAGCAAACAACCTACCGCTTTCTCAATGATTTCCTCAGCATGTTCTTGCCAGTTGATCGCGTCAAAGTTCCCGGCCTTGATCGCCTCCTCTTGCTCCTTCTTACCGCCCCATTTCATCTGTATGTAGTCCGACTTATAGTAGGGATGAAGAACTGTATGTTCAACGTAAGCTGAACGCACGAGCACATGGGAGATATGACAACGACGTACGAAGGGCAAGAATATATGCACGTGAGTCATCAAGCTTCCAGTAATACTTGCTTAGTTTATCGACGCCGTCACGAAGCGCAGAGTGGAATTTCTCGTAGCGCCTGTCGTCAGCCTTCTTCTCCCACCGCGCACACAAGTTCTCCAGTGCAGGGATCGCACGATGGAGGGTGGGAATCTGGTCGGATGAAAAATGCTGCTGGTACTTGTTTGCATCCTGGCGTTTTGTTAGCGTGCTTGCATGTACAGTGTAGAGTGTGACGTACCATGAGAATATCGGCGCACAGCTGGACTCGAGTCCAGTCCTCCTCTTGAATCATAAACGCCGTCCATGGAATCTTCTTGGCGACTTTTCCATTCTTGCGAACAACCGTAATAGGGCCGAAAAGTTCATCTGCAGTTGCTGTGAAGAGCCTGAGCACCTGAGAGAAAGGTTAATAGAGGGTGCAATTTGCAGAGATATTTGCGAACCTTCTTGAGTTTATGTGCACGTGTTAACATCTTATATGCGCTGCCCCACCGGGTGTTGTTCTGTAGCGGCACAACGAGTGGTTTAGCAATACCGTTTTCGATTTGAAGCTGCTGGAACCGTTGTTTGCGCTGTCCTGAGGCTTGTATCTAAATAATGTTAATCATAGGAAACAAAATTGCAGAGACTGACGTACCTTGATAACAAGTGTGCGGATAGCAGCAATGACATCGAGACCATCACGAAGAAGGTTTTCGTGAGCGCTCGGATCGTAGTCCCAGATGGACTGCTTTGACTCGAGCACGGCCACCTTGGTTACTGCAGCCATAAAGGCCTCTGTGCCTAGGGAGACTACATGTGCCAGACAGCTAAGCAGCAAGCTGTGTTAGTATAAGTGATAGGAATAGTAATATGTGACGTACCTAAGCTTGCGTTCATCAGCGCTCCAGCCAGTAATGCCACGGCGAGTGAACGTGCTTTCTACTTTGAGCGCCGTCATGTCATTATTGCTAGCGTTATCTGCAGTAACATAGCCGAGCTGTAAGCAAGGTGAGCCAAGTGATAACAGCTAAGTAAAGCGTAAATCACCTTGCTTGTCATTTGGGAGATGATGCCTACACGCGAGAGAAATTTCAGGAAAAACCGCCCAAGGTTCTAACCGTCGTGTGCGCCAACAATAACGTTAAAGCCCAATACCTCAGAACGGAGCTTCCAGCCATCAGGGGAGACGTCGATCCACTGACCCGTGATGCCGAAGCACGGGTCGCTCGTGTGCTCACGCGTCCATAGATCCCAATTGACAGAGACCTCACCAGGTGCGTTCTCGATTGCTGCCTTGATATTGCTGATATACTCGACGAACTTGTTGCA
>NW_006768692.1:0-2100 GCF_000300595.1 Phanerochaete carnosa HHB-10118-sp
CGAAGGGCAGGTACGGCATGGATGAAGACGGGGAGGGCAGTGGGGCCCTGTTCTGGGCTATAAGGCATGAGGCTGGAAAGGGCGAGGAGAATGATAACGAAGACGAATCTTGCTTCTACTGATAGATTGGTCAATAGTTTTCGTTGTTGTAGAAGCCATCATCTTATTTTTGGGGGATACATATGAAGCGCCCATCGTAGCGAGCACGCACGAAGGACAGTCGGGGCAGGTCATAGGTGCGTGCACTCTCAGGCACGAAGGCATGACAAGATAGTGTTGATCGATAGATATTTGCTGTCAGGGGCTTCCAGTCGTAGCATCTGGACGATCCAGAGATTCTGGATCGTCGCTTCGGGAGTAGCGAGATGCACTGGTGGCTTCTGTCCGTCCAGCGGATCCTCCTACCGTACACCCTCGAACTTTGAAGTTCCATGCTTAATGAAAGCGCAGTCGGCGCGCCGTGTCATCAGCTGACTGCTACATTTTGCCCGTGCGTACATCGCAGGCGGTTCCTGTGACTGCCGCCGTCCCTATGATCACAAGTACTTATACTCTAGCTGAAGAACCCTGTCAACAGTCATCTCGTAGTTTGCTCAGCACATGGCTCCCTGCAGTAAATGTGGTGTACCCGAAGATCCTTCCAGCCCATGGCCTATCTGCTCGATACAGTGCGGTTTGGCCAGATATTGTGTACGCTGTCCACCTCTTGCGTCTGTGGACTTTGCTGACGTTCGGACATGCCCGTCTCAGACGGCAAACTGTCGCCAAGCACATTGGCTTGCACACTGGTCGCTCTGCTCGCAGGTGTTTGCGTCGCGATACTGTGATGAGGGATACGCACGGCACCTAGGTGTATGGTGGCAGGATGACGTGCCGCTACCGCTGCAACGACCGGTCGCGGACGCAGCCAAATGGGCATCCGGGCGCGCTGTGTCGTTCAATATCGATATTACGGGGCGAAAGACCGAAGATTTTGTGTCCATCTCATCTGCGATGATCGGCGTTCCTATCATCCTCGTGTGCAGAGGTGCCAGCCTGCATGACGACGGCTACCATGTACGCGAGGTGGATCCACAGAAGGCGAAGTTCTTCGTGCAGGGGCCGCTCAGCGTGAGTTATCTGCTGATGATGAATCCGGACACAGGAACCGTGAATCCAGAGTGAGTGCCTAAATAGTGATTTGTAGTCATATGTGACTTCTACCTTATATCTCCTGTAGATGGCAGACGATGGTCCAGAAAGAGAATGCGGGTAACAAGGTCACCGCCTCTCATTCACTGCACTCGAAGGACAATCACGCTCTTACACTTTCCACGTAGATCGCAGCCTTCCGCACAGATGACCAGCCGCTTACGCCGGAGACACTTGAGACAATGGTCGAGTTTATCGCTGCGGTCGTCGAGGACGTTTCGAGCGTATTCGTCGGGAACGGTTGGCGCCCGATGGCCGAGCAGTTTACGCCGCAATCGTTCCAATTCTTTTCGCGGAGATACTTTCGCGAGCAGAGGGAGAAGGGGAGGGTGGGGTTCGATGGACCTTTCGTGCCGCTATAAATTCTTCGAGGTACGCTATTCCGCTGTCTGACACGCCGTCCATTTACCCAATCGTTCGTGGGAAGAGTCCCGTGGCGCTGGTGATACCTGACTTGTTGCATCGGCACCGTAGTACGACAGCAATTGATTGTCGTCGGATTGATGGGAAATATGCTGGTGCTCGTTTTCTAGATGCAAAGATGATCCGTCCTTGCATGTATGTACATTTTTATACTGTCGCGGATCAGCAGGCGAGCGGACTGTTGCGAGAGCACCTTGTATCACTCAGCTTATCCGGAAATAGTGTCACAAATTCCACCCCGCGTGCAAAAGTTCATTCACAAACCACGATGTCTGTCTAGTTGTGTTGGACGGTCTGGGGTGTTCGGGGTCATGAAGTGTCGGGGAGCCATCGGCGGTCAACCCCGCCATCAATAACAGATTTGGAAAGCCCCGCTAGCTGTGCGCTTAAACGCTCCTTACTTCCCGTCCTCATCACCACCGACGACGAGCACGTCACATACCGCTCCCCTCCGTCCTTTCATCCCCCCTTTCATCTCAGGATCCC
>NW_006768693.1:0-2100 GCF_000300595.1 Phanerochaete carnosa HHB-10118-sp
GCAATAGACTAGCATATGTAAGTTTTATCGCGGTGAAAGCACCAAAGTGTCTGTCAAGCTCACCTGCGCCTGGCCCAAGATTGATATAAGCATGAAACTTATCCTATTGCTCAGCGCATACGTGACGAGGAATGCGAGCGCGAACGCCACGTATAGCAGTGCAGACTCGATGAGCATGGCCGCAACAGAAAAGTAGGGCAACTGCTCGCCGCCACCGAAGGCCTTGCGGACTTGGTACCGCATGTAAAGCAGCTTGATGATGATACCCAGCGTGCAATAACACGTGACAGAGATCGATGCGGACCAGAACGTGAGAGCCATGTTCGCGTTCGTGCTTAGCCACAGAGCGCCACCGGGCACAGCCATTTGGGCCAGAAGAATAGACGATGAGACTAGGGCACATTTATGTGAGCTGTGCAACAGAAGCGTACAAGATGCACTCACTTATGGACAACAGATATGCGAGAAACGGAGGGATGACAGCCCAGCGATGTCGAGAGGTAGACCACAAGATGTAGAAGCGATACAGCTGGTAGCTTCGTCAGAAGACTCGAAAATGCTGACATTAATTCAATGTCACCCACCAACAACCCATCTGCAAACCATGCATTTACAGTGTAGGCTGAAAAACCAAAGACGTTGATCTTCATGTAACCAGAGACTGACTCAAAGGCGCCTGGTCCACCAGGGAAGTTGCTGTCGTCGATGTATGCTAGCTGCTGGATCCGCATCGATGCTGCGATCCCCACAGAGCCTAGGACAAAGATACAAGATATGAAGGCGATTGTGCTGTAAGCACCTCTTGGCGAATGGCGACGAGCGCTCCACCATGCGTTGAAACAGAGGAAGAATAAGGTTACATGGACACCTTTTACGGATTTCCTGTCAGTGTAGGCAGCGTATGGCAGTAAAAACGGCATTACCGTATGCAACATCGGCCAGTTCAGCTCCAATCAGGCTTATCCTATCGAGCCATAGCTCGGCAGGTGTTTCGTCAGGTGTCCAAGACATGTAGCAGTATTTTGAACAGGAATCAAGTGAGGGCAGAGATGTGGTGCTCGGACGAGGCTAGAGGAATCAAATAAGCCTTGGGCCATGTACACGATGATGGGAAATCACCGCGAGGTCGATACGTAGGGCAGCATAGACGCGGTGCGCAATGCCCGCAGCCGAAAGCGTACCACTCTGGCGGAACAGCGATGCGGGAAGCCAAGCCACCAACCCGCCAATGCAGGTAATGACACATCGCGCAGTGGTGGCGCACACGTGTGACGCCAACTACAGGGCGAATAGCACAGCTCCAGTGTTGCAACCTAAGGAAGACACCTCAGAGATAAGGGTGCACGTGGTGACCATTGACAAGACCCGCGAAAGATGAGAGAGGCTGTGATACGCGACAGACTTTGCAGTCATAAACATTCCGTGTAGTACTCTCGGCGACTCCCGAGACTGGGAGTTTCTGCCACTGGTTCCAGGCGATCTGACGATAACTGCAGAACACGGAAGACAGAAACTTGATGATGTGGCCAATTGCACGCACGGGCGCATCTGAGAACATGCGATGGCGATGGCATGCACCATGCGCGCATCTACAGCTTAGCACCCAATGGAAAACTGGGGATCTTGATTACCCAGTGAATAATAACGCTTTCACCCGGTCGCGAAGTGGGGCCTGGGATATTCGGACGGCTTGCCACGGCGCACAATGCACCGGCTTATTCAAATCCTGCTTTCGTCACATGACATAGTGACAGAGAAGATACAGCAGAAGCTTGACCGTGGGTAGCATTGCAAAAACGTCGAATGTGAACGTTGAACATCACTGCGCCGTCACGTCCTCCGACCCTCGTAAAGAAAATGCGGGATGTGCTATGCACAACTAATGCCACCGTTCAGAGAGCAAGCCCTCGTGCTTCTCAGGAATATGTCGGCCATCGTACGGATATAGAGGTTGCGTCGTGGAGCTGTACGTGCCTTTTTAAAGATGGCAACAAGAGTCTGCTAGGGTTGCAGGGGGGTGGCGCTGATGAAGATAGGATGTATTCGAGCGCGACAGCGCACAGCGCGTGTTCTCAATTTCCGGCGTCTGAATTTGTTCAT
>NW_006768694.1:0-2099 GCF_000300595.1 Phanerochaete carnosa HHB-10118-sp
GTCGCCATCGCCCGCTTTCACAGGCTAATCATACTGGGCTGCCTGCAACCTACCAAAGGGTGCCTGTGTCCTGGATGTTTCGACACCGTATGCTGACATGCTCTACAAGAATTTCAGGAAGGAGGTCTGTGAAGGTACCAATGATACAAGCTCAGGCAAACCGAATTTCTAGCTGATCGTGGCTTTGTGGAGGCGGAGCTGTGATTTTGTGATGGACAGCGTCATGTGGGCCAGATGGTCTGGGACAAACCGACTGTTAGGAGTGAGAGAAGCTCAGGTGGCGGTGGCACAACGCACCTCCTATGCTGAAAAGATCAAATTTAAGGATTATAGCATGTTGATTTCACTGCTTGAGTCAGCCTGGTCGGCGGGGACGACATCTTCTGATGTCCTGGAGTGTGATCACGTCCACTACGGCTACTTGATCAGTCGAGCTGCTGGGCGTATTTGATGACAGTTGTAGACCCTTGCACGGAACGCGCTGCGCGTGGCAAAACGCGCTATATTCCGGTCATCTTGTCATTGGTTGTGGTTTGCCGAGTACATAGCCTTTCCCTGATACAAACGTGCTCACTGTATCGTTCCCGTCCTGTGTCCAGGCCTTTCCCCTTTGCGTCTGTGCCCTGTAAGTGTCTCGACACCACCCTTTATCCTTTCTGATCCATGTTATGTTAGCGATGGTGGAGTGCAACTGCGGAAGAGGGACGTGACTGTTGGAAGGGAGAAGGGAAGGCGTGGCAAATCAACAAGTCAACATCTCCGGGAGCTTCCGACAACTCTAAGTGTCCGAAGGGAGTTGGCGCTTAAGGGTTCCCGCGGCTCGCAGACGCATTGACGAGACTCCGAGCACATTGCCTCACATACTGTGTGCAGGGATACGACAGAGTACTTCAGGCCAATCAATATATAACCTCCAATGCTCAGTGCATATCATACTATCTCATACTCCAGCCCAAGGTAGTTCCCAAGACAGCCTGCTAAGCTCAAGACGCTTCAAGACACCTGTGTCAAGCCCAAGACGGCCCCTCAAGCCCAAGACGGCCGCCAAGAGCTGGCAGTTTTGCTGATGGGTGCCTACATTTGGCACGATCGACTCGTGTGCTCGAGGCTTCCTGCTCACAACGAATGTGAGTATTAAGCTCTGCTTCGTTGGTGAGATTGTCTGCCGTGAGCCGTGAGCGTCCGGGAGTGAGGATAAGCTTGAGTAGGCTGAAATATCTCTCCGCTCCGCCATTATTGGGACATATCGGCAGGATCAGCTCAGCAACCTGCTCCAGTGGACAGAGCTGAGTACCACGCCTGATATCCCTCCAAACTCGCAAAGGATCGTCTCCCGAGAGCTGGTCCTGGTAGCAATATAAATTAGCTAAGCTGAATTCAATTGCAGGAAACAATAGAACATGGCTTACTGAGTAGGTTGCTGCTTCTGTGCTGCTAGCTGCTTGTCTAGTAGTCCAAAGACTGGCCATACCCTTGAATTGCCCAGTGTCCTCTAAATATGACCGAAGATTTTGCTCCAAAGTGAGAGGAGGAGCTGTAGCAGCAGGAAAAAGGTGTAGATAGACACGCTGCATCAGCATAAAAATATCTGCAAAGCTGAACTCCCCAGGGTTAAATGGACGGAACTTTAACCCAGGATGGAGAATAATAGCAGCAATGAAGATATCCTGATCTGCAGCCTTCCAGCGCTTTTCGACACTGGAAATAATAGTCCTGCAGGCCGTGTCGTTGTCTGCATCAGCTCCTTCTACTGAGCGAAGGGAGTTAAAGTGATGATACAGCATGCCGAAGACTAGAGGGACATGGTCAAGGCAGGTTGATGATGCCTGAAGGATGTTCGCAGCTTGTGCAAGCGGTCCAAGATGGCTTTTTGCACTAAATTCAAAGATTAGAAAAATTCTAAAACAAACAAGTATTCAGAGCCCGACCGTGCCAGAGAGTGCCAGAAGTAGCCTGTTTCTATAAGCTTGATCATTTGTTCTGCTTTTGCCCTTGCCTCAGGTTTGCCAGTAATGAGTAGACTTTCAGATCGGTTCTCATCCTCTTTCAAAAGGATTTGAAAATCGTTCCGGACTTCCAGAAGATGGCAATATGCAAGA
>NW_006768695.1:0-2097 GCF_000300595.1 Phanerochaete carnosa HHB-10118-sp
GCGGCGTAGACTCGGTCAAATTGAGTTTTGTAGATGGACTGGCGGTGTAGTACAGCAGGTGCCGCTCACAGCTCAGTCTCCTCACAAAGCACGCATATCACGGCTTTGTGTGGTGAGGCCTGCCCTCCGCTCGTCTTCTACTCCCAAGACCGGTGGTGGTACATAAGCTACCTGCCCCACCATCGAGGCCGAGCCGACTCGGAGGATAAGCAGCAACAGGGGTTCAACCCGCTCAGGTGGCTCAATAATGTAGAGCGTGCCGTTCTTCTCTCGGAAGTGAGGTCTATGGCGCCACTGGCGTGAATTAACCTTGAGCAGAGACAGTCTAGAATTTGTCAGGAAGCCCTGGACAAGCTACGGCATCGTTCTGATGGGACAGTGATACAGCGAGCAGCCCCCGTTACTGAAAAATCTGTATCTCAGACCGTTCCCGCGGAAATGTCAAGCCACCTAGCTTATCGCGGCGGCCTGATTGTAGTCGGCCGATCCTTCTTCCCCTCGCCAAAGGTTGGTTTGCCTGAAAAATGGTTGCAACTAGTGTCAGGACAAAAAATAGATAAAGATAAGCAGACGTACCCATAAACGAAATCGAAGCCGCGGTCAGCGAGACCTCATGGTATGCTGGCGCCGAAACCAGTGAAGACGGCTCGATGAGAGATTGATACGTGGGTTTATTTGTGCGAGCTGCAGGATAGCCATGCGCCTCGTTCAAGCTCAATGCTGTGGAACCAACGGGGTATCTGGCGGCGCGAAAGCACCAGGGAACCGGAGGCAAACGTTCGCATCAAGCAGAGTCTTGGAGGACACGTAAACCGAGACCATCTCACCTGATGTGACTCTGTAGCATTTCAGCGGGGTCCGTAGGCGGGTGTGACGGAGTGTGACTTGAAGAGTACTGTGCTCAAGACTGTGCACGGGTGTCCGACTCCGAGTCGGCGGGGCGCATCACTCGAACAGAACGATGTCCCCCGCCTTTCGGCCTTTCCATGCGTCAGCGCATTCGATCCGAGGTACATCAGCTTGAAAAGATCAAAACGCAAGGTTTCGGCAATGGCTCGTCCCTTGCGTTTTAGGTGTAATATTGATGACTATCAACGGAAGCGCCAGCGACCCAGAACTGGTAGGCATGACTCGAGGTGAGAGCTGGTTCCAAAATTGCTTCCATCGTGCGTGCGATCTGTATTTCGTGCGTTATAAAAGGTCAGCTAGCACCCACCCTTCTTCGTCATTCCATCCACAATGTCTGACAACGAGTCGATACACTCCTCCGCAGACGAAGCAATTCCCCTATCTCCCGGTCGAGAATGCTTTTCACCCAAGCATCCGCGTCTGCGGGCTCTAAACGCGATCATTACCAATAAAGGCACGCTCGCCGAAGCAGCTTCCAGTGGGATATTCTCTGTGCATCCAGACGATCTGATCCTTTATTACGGCGTGAATGGCCCCAACTCCAAGTGCGCACTCTGCCCCTCACCAACTGTCACGTACTATCGCTTATCCTATATTTTCACAGGCCAGATCGCATCGACTTCACGAGACGAATTAGTTCCTCTTTTGTGCAAAAAGAGGTCCAAAAATATATACGATATTTTTCACAAAAAGAGCTGAACACTTCTCTTGGGAAGAAGCAGTGCTATTTGCAGCACGAAAAGGTGTACTATTTGACTTTTTTTGAGTGTGGGAGGAGTTCAAATATTTCCAAGGAAAGTAGGGTATCTATTCTTGTGCCTATTTTCGGACAAAATAGTGATCGCCCGCTGTGATCGCCCGCTCATGGTATGACTGCATAGCATGAGCGGGCGATCACTATTTAAGCTGAAAATAGCTACCTCTTTTGCAAGAAAATATATACAAGATTAAATGGCCTATTTACATGGGGAATATTTGGACTATTTTTATGCTCAAAAAGCTGTAAAAATAGGATGCCTTTTCATGCTGCAAATAGCACCACTTTTCCCCAGAATAACTGCTCAGCTCTTTTTACAAAAAATACGTGCCGTATTTTTGGACCTCTTTTTACACAAAAGAGGAACTAATTCGTCTCGTGCTTCATGTCTCACACAGACGGCGAGATTCAACGCCTATTCCAAGCGTGCG
>NW_006768696.1:0-2096 GCF_000300595.1 Phanerochaete carnosa HHB-10118-sp
TTTGGGAGTCAGTTCACTTTCAGACCAAAATCTGCCTAACTCTCTGTAGCTGTCAATATTTGAGCTATTAACATGAAACTTGGCCTCTACATACCTGTTACATAGGTCTACATGATAATAGCTGTTTGAACATATAGGAACCTATTTTGGCTCTTCAGCGCTGTGTTTTGTGCTTGAGCTGGAGACTTAGACAAATTTCACAGATAGACCATTCTCAAAAGGCACAACATCTAAATGATTGTTATACCATCAGATAGATCATGTTGAGAGATTGCGGAATATAAAACAAGATATACCAAATTAATTGTTTAAAGAAATGATTTGGAAGGAACAAAGCACGAGAAAATGCCAGAATAAGCGCCCAATAGGCGCCACAGCACGTTCTGCCCTCTTCATCACTTCTACTCTTCCTCACATATTTTTGTCCATCCATACCATGTAGCATGGGGTCTTCTATATATATACTAACTGTGTACTTAGTATGAGAATGGTTCAAGACTATGGTTCAGTAATAAAATGCTGACTATTGGCTTTAAAGCTTAGTGCACAGTGTTGCACAATGGATTGTGAACTTAAAAGTGGCTACAATTGTTTACTATTTTATATTCACATTTTTCATGCTAGCCAGCACAACTCTGAGTATATTTATAATTAATGGAATTTATTTGGAATTACTAAAAATGTGCTATACATTCATTGCTCTTACTTCTTTCTACAGGTCAATACTTGTCCATAATTCACACGGATAATTTATAAGTCTCCTTTACTATGCCTTGCAAGTATTAGGCTATCATATTGTGCATATTCAGACATACGAGCTTATAATTAAGCATATAGTTATGATCTTGTGTATAAAGTTTAATTCTTCAAGCTACCACACTTAATAGCTATTCTACTCCATTCTACCATCTCACAACACTTATGGATATTTTATTTAAGTATATAGTCATACTATTTACCAAGATATCGCTTCATTTTAATCTTCAAAACCAAAAATCATCGAAATAAAAAAGATCCCCCAGCCAGAATTGAACTCTCTCAAAATGCGTAATTTGCCACCTCAGACTCAACTGGAGAGAGGAGTAAGGACACCTCATACACTTCTTTGACCTTAACCATCACCATTTTTGTTTACAACATGCTTCACAAGTGTAACTTCTCCAAGTCTTTATGGAGATTTAGCTTGTCCCTGATCTTTCACCTTGCTTACCACCTAATTAGAGCTAAGCTGCATGAGATAGATCCTATGGAGTTCTCTCTACACACCAATGAGGGTACTGAGATTTATGAGCTGTGTAGCTATATGCTTGGACCATTAGAGAACTTTTGTCACAAGAAATACATGTGCACATCATGTGGAGCCAGTCAGATAATTTATAGAAACAAAAATATAACCTATTCTCACTTGCTCGTTGTATACTCCCCATACAGATGACAGAGGCAAAGTATCATGACTGAACCTATTGATAAGAGAACTTCATTAGAATGGTTACATGCTAACACAAGACAAATAGCCAATATAACATGCAATAGCTGTAGTACCAAGCCAGTAAAGAAAGTAATCATAGATGATATGCTTTAATTTCTCAAGTTCAAAGTTGATAAAGTTACTGTTGAGTGAACTTCTATACTGAACTTGGACAGGTGCAAGTACAGGCTATGTGAATTTATTTATTATGACAATGAGCACTTTACAGCCAGGATAGTTAGTGCTAATTAGCAAGTAAGGTATAATGATGGATTAAAGCATGATAGCCTATATCACTTAGAATCTCAGCTTTGTAGCAGGAAACCAGCCCAATTTACTAATAGTCCAGATGGGCATAAGTTAGCCTTTGGATTTTAGAGTCAGATATTGTAAATAAACAGTATAATGGGCTGTAAGTTATTATTATTTATGTGATAGGCACATTATTCATAAGGTTCACATAATAAAATAATGAAGGATTACTGTTAAAATATCTTGCAAAGTGATAAAGTGATGCATGTCATATATAGCTTTAAGTTTCATATAAATAGTGAGCTATTATGACATCTGAGTTATTATTGTTTGTGTTGCAACATGAAAGAAATGAAAAAATTGTACCTGCCGAGCA
>NW_006768697.1:0-2094 GCF_000300595.1 Phanerochaete carnosa HHB-10118-sp
CTCAAAAACGTTAGAAGTGGAGGGGCAAGCGCGGGGAATGCAGAAGGACACGAGCTGAATATCCATGACCCCGAGCACTTCAAGGACCCCAAGACCGCTATGGCCACTTATGCGGATAGTTGGTTCGGCGCGAAGAAGCAATGTCACTGCACATTATATACATCATCTGCTATATGACTTGCAGAACGTAAACACAGCTGAAATGGAGAAATACAGTTTATGTCAAACCAATAACCTTGTCAGGATTTTAGTGTCGTTTTCCTCCGCTTTGCGGGCGGGCCAGTGAGACCGGCCTCAGAATCAACAGAGGATCCTGAAGGCTGGATGCGGGACTGAGCCCAGGACCTCATTGCTTGGGTCATTTCGAGAGGCTGTGTTTCAGCCCACAATGTGAACCGGGCCAGAAGACCGAGGCGTGAGGCGTTGCGCTTCTCATGATACAGCATCGTCTCGGAACTAGACGCGTCATAAGCTTACCGCCCGTGGAAATAACCAAACCACATACCTTGGGCATACAGCAGGCCATCCAACCCGCATCAGTCCTGCGAGCATCCCGTCATCCGGCAACGTCGCCAGCCCCGCATACGGACAGCAGCGCTTGATAGCGAGCGTCCAGAGTGCAGCGTCGTTCCAGGAGAGCCCGGCGTGGCACACGGCAGACGCGACACGCGATGCGTGGCGTGGAAGCTCCGATGATAACAAGACTTCTTCTGCAAAACTATGGTCGAATTTAGTTGGCGGAGAGGTGCAAGTGGATTCGGGTTTGGTGCATGCGCGGAGAAGCCCGCCCTCACCGCTGTAGAGCAGCGAGAATGTGTTCCAGCCCGGGCAGATGATAAGTACGGAGCGATGATACCCTAGAAAGGAATAAGTTGAAAACTCTGAATGTCATTACTGAGGACCCACAGCGTTCGAGAGAGCCCGCATACTAAAGGCGCCTTTCAGTTACTTGGTTTGTGACAGAATGCACGAACAAGAACCTACATTGCCCTGGTATCCCTGATACTTTTCCCTGTCGCAATTCTGTAGTCGCTCCATATCCTCGATGAGATCCTCCGGGAACGTCTCGCTATCGTCATACTCGAGCTCTTTGGCAACAAGCGTCCCATCGAGGTCAACGAAGTGCTCAATCGTCATCTCGCGGCCTTCGATCTCTTCGAACTCGTAGCACACGGCCCTCCGCCGCCCGCGCGACCGGTCTGCATAGCGCCACGGTTGGTAGTACCCGTCTGACGGCGGGAAGTCGTACCCGAGATCGCCGCTCTCGATCGACCCTACAAGGTGGCACACAGCGTGCGCGAGCCCGAGGCCGATACCGTACTCTCGCGCGAGGTCTGCGAGGAGTGCGACGCGGTGCGCGTCTGCACCCTTGAGCGCGCCCGCATTCAGTTTTGCACGCGAGTACTTGTGATCTAGCAGGTACACGAGCTTCTCAGGCGCGTATGTACCCTCGTCGGCGTTCCGCAGGCGGCACAGGCGGCGAAGTTCGTCCACAATCCATGCGTTGGTCGAGAGAGCAGGGCGCAACGCCTGGGTCATGTGCACAGGATTGTACGAGAGTGCGAGGCGGAAGCCCGAGGTGATAGGTTTGATCTCGTGCGTGACGTCGGTGTACTAAGCCATGACGCTTGTGTCGAGCCCGCTGGCTTGGCTATAGTCATATACGGTCGACATGTCGCCATGCGACAGGTGTGCGGCGCCGCCTGTGAAAGGAGACGGGAGGACGACAACAATTGTTGCGAACATGCCGTTGACCTTTTCAATGCCAACGTGCGACAAAAAGCTGTCCAATGCTATTTAGCAGAGCATAGAGGGGCAGTTTACGCTCACTTACTGCGAGCCCGTCTCGTAGAGAAGTAACTTGTAGAGTTCGCACCGCGGCTTGCTGACGTTAACGTCCACCCCAAGCGCACTGCAGACCGTATTGACAACTTTCTCCATGAAGGCAGTCCATGCAAGACTTCTGAAGGCCACCTAGAATGTCTTCAGGGCGAAAAGAAAACGCGCATATATTCGGTGATACAGACCATGCTTGCGTCCAGCTCCCACGTATCATGTACGCTGCGGTCCACAACCGTGCGTTCGCCCTTTCCG
>NW_006768698.1:0-2091 GCF_000300595.1 Phanerochaete carnosa HHB-10118-sp
CAGCATCGCGGACGCCTGTTGCCGGGTCGACGTTCGGAAGCTTTCACCCGGTGTCAGCTTATCGCTCGGTCCAAATCAATGTGAACGGGATACGTACAAGGCAGCGAGCGCAACGTGAGACGAGCGTGAACGAGCGGGATTCGTCCTTCGTGTTGCTGCCCCGCGGAGTGACGTAGACTTTCTCCCAGATGTCCTCAGAGAAGGGGGTACCGGCACCGCGGACGACGATATTCGGACGGAAGCTTCGGAAGGCCTCAGAACGTGTGTCCGACCCAACACTGCGAGAACTACCCACCGTTCAATTGGGACCTTCTCCTTCTCCCACCGCGCGTGGTCCATCCCGCCAATCTTCCCAAGGGCGCCAGGTGAGTCAGGACCGCTTTTCGCAGTGTCGTTTACGGCCTGCGCGACGGCTTCGAGGCTCTCCTCGCTCGCAAAGAGCACGGGATAACCGTCCTGAGCTGATGTCAGTGGCTACATCAAGAGCGCTGCCAACGAGAGGTACGTACCTGGAAGACTGCCGTCGCCTTCAATGTCGGGAACGCGTGCGTTGGCAAGCAGGATCGTGGAGTCGGCCCCTTCACTATGAGGTGTACGGGACGGCCAAGGAAGTCGGAAAGGATCTGAGAGGGCGAGGGACCACCGCGCGAGAGAGACTGGACGATATACGCATCCTGTGCCGACCTGTCGAAGAGTGATGTGTCGCTGACACTACTCACAGTTAGTCTGGAGATCTACCCCGGATGAAGAGAATATGTGCCTTACATTTCCCACTGAGAGAGCATGTCTGGCGTCGGCTCAATAGGCACCGCGAATGATACTGGGCCGGAATCCGGCCGGACTGTCACGACGAGCTTGCCCTTCGTCGGCGACGAGGCGTCGCACCGCAGCTCCGGTTCGACAAGGACAAGCCTCGGGAGTTCACGAGCCGTCAAGATCTTGTTCTCGACAGAATCGAGAACGGCCCATTTCCTATCGTTCTGCAATGTAATTCGTGAGCTTCCGAGGACTCTAGTATGACAGCCCTGTGAACAAGCGGAACAGCAAGGAGACAGCTTGGATGATTGTAGGATAGACCTGGCTAGCGTGAGATAGTACAACGCCCGAGCTTACCTCGAGGCCCTGCGGTGTATACCGCACCTCCCTAACGCTTGTGCCACGGCAACTCTGTCATGCGGTGAGCACAGACTAATCCGCTAGTAGCTGCCCACATACCCACACACCTTGATAGGGTGCACCAAGATCTTGGTCACGCGAATCTGACCATTGTCGACTTGCACCATTGGTTTCTGAAGATAAGTCGGCGTACTCGGGACAGGGGGTGAGACAGCAGGCTGCCTTTGGGGCCTCTTTGGAGCCTGTCGGTCACAGTATATATAGCTCCCAGTTCATGTGAAAAAGCTCCGGAAGTTCGTACCTTGAGCCACACGAAGAAGACTCCCGAGGCCATGGCGGCGGCGATAATCCATTGAATCAGAGAAACAGTGACCTGCGAGACATCGATCTTCGGGCCATGTCCGATGTTTCTCAGGGCTGAGAGAGGTGGATTCATAGTAGGGCTGAGGTTCGTTTAGAACTTCTACGCTTTTGCGTGTGGTTGAAGGCGACGGCAAGAGCAGGAGAAGAGAAGTAGGGAGACAAAGCGTTTATAAAATCCTCGATGAGTCAGGCTATTGCCAGGTTATAGCCGATTATTGTCGCTGAAAGTGAACCGCTATGGCTCTGTCTGTGAGAGGTGAAATCTTCCGCGAGATCCATGCCGCGTTGTTCTCTTTTATCGTGCATAGCGGTATAGTCCGGGTACCCAGGGTGTAAGGATGGGATAAGCAAGTCCTGCGCTGGCTTGTAGTGCGATACTTGACTCTTGATTAACGCGCCCTTATTATCAAGCGCCCATGGCTCCTCACCACGTTTTTCGCTTGCTTTGGTGTCGATTTTGAGGTAATTCTACATGCTGGCTACGATAACATTCGTATTCTCGTCTTCTTTTCATTCACAATTCACTCTTCTCCGCTGCCAGCTCATGTGCTTACCAATGTTGCTGCGCCGCTTCGTCACTGGCATCCTTCTCATCTTCTTAACTAGACTGGT
>NW_006768699.1:0-2091 GCF_000300595.1 Phanerochaete carnosa HHB-10118-sp
CCCTGGAGGGACGGCGTTGGGTTGCGGTTGTGGGAGGCAGGATGCTTTTCAGCCTGGGTCATCTGTTATCCTATCGGTAGTTCTCTATAGGACGGGTACGGACTGGTAATGCCGGCAGGTCCGCGGTCACCACCCAAATGCCCTAGGCCGTGCAGCTGCACCAGCGCGTCGTCCGAGTCAAGCTCCTGCCGCGTTAGGACGCGGACACGGCCATAGTGGAAACACATGGACAGAGGCAAATTTCGTGGAATAGGGCTAGGTCTCAGATGCTAGGATCTGGTTATTATGTTCTGTTATATTCTGCAATTCATGGATAGAGCCACGTTCGAGCCCCACCTTGCATAGTTCATTCTCGAGTATGATATAAACATTCTTAGTTACTAACACATGATTTACCCCTCGGAGTTCCTAACCTGCGAGGGTGAGGGGAACCGATAGAGGTAGGTCTACGGTTCGGTGTGGTAGAGTCCATCGACTGGCTCGGTGCTCGTGCGGAGCCAGGGCCGTCTGGCGTGGTCCTGCGAATCTCTTGCGCCCCCGGATTGAAGATCGTACCAGGCGAACCGGCACGGACCCTGTTTCGGCTGTAGCACAGGCCCCCATGTAGCAGTAGTCCTACGGGCCTTTATAAACAAGCGGGACAAAAAAGAGTTCCTAGCCTAGTTATTAACCAGTCATTAACCAGGTTAGTAACTCTCAGTTAGTAATTTCTCCCGGAATAGTAATATAGGCGCCGATCGCGCTATCCGGCGGCACTGAAGTCATGCAGTACAGTCCCAATCTATCGCTCTCAACAGAATATTGTACACAGAACCCCAGATGCACGATGGTAGGCGGCAGAGGTTTGACATTGTCGGGACTGTGCAGCGCTAATACCTCGGCTGATTGCAGAGCCTGATGGCGACGAAGCTGTTTACCCCGCACGGCGGCCTGCTCGAACGGCGCGCTTGACCTTCGACCTCCGAGTCAACCGGCTTACTGTGCGGGCCCGTCATCGTCTCCGTACAAGGCGCAACAGTCTTTGTGGCGTGCGACCATCAGAAGGCACAGATAATCAGAAGGATTCGCTGCTCACTGGATCTGATCCAGTCCGCAACTTAGGCTGCTATGTGTCAGCAACTAACAATCCAACTGGACTGAGCTACGACAGTGCTGAGGAGACAGACGAGAGGAATGTGAGTGAGGAAAGACCAGCTCGAGTCTGGCTTGTTATTGAGCAGTACAGGCTCCTTATATACATGTCAGACTGAATACCTAGAATATCCTACGAATATACGGAGGTGTATAGAAAGTGAAAGAATACCATGGAATCTGGGAGAACCATCCGGATTGTGTAATATTCATGACATTACCCCCCCGTCTAGAATCGTGTCCTCATGATTATTTACCCGTCGATCCAAATCCTCCTGATCCTCGTTGAGTCTCTGTCAAACTTGACACCTCCTCGATATTACATGACGCAATGCGCTCCAAAATGACTTGTGCGATCTGATCGCCAGCGTGTATTTGAAAAGGTTGATCCGTGGAGTTGATCATCACTATGCGTACTTCTCCGGTGTAATCTCGGTCTACTACTCCAGCACCGACATCTATTCCTTTGACTGCTAATCCACTTCGCGGAGCAATTCGTGCATACGTTCCGTGAGGTGCGTGCATTGCTATGCCGGTGCCGACGATTTTGCAGCCTCGTGCCGGTATCTTAGTGCTTTCAGCCGAATAGAGATCCAACCCAGCCGACTCTTCGGATCCTTGCTTCGGGAGAATTCCACCCATTCGTTGTACCAAAAGAGTGGAATCGTGTGTGAGTATGTGGACAGGTCGTGTTAATAGAGGGGGGATTCGGATTATCATAGGCGCAGGTTTGTCGGGGCGTCTAGCGTGGAATTCCTCCAGGAGTTCTTGACAATTGGTCAAGTTCGCTCGTGATTCCCAGGAACGGCGATCACCGTGGGGACTATTCTTCCAAAGAACCTGATATTCAAGATTTCCATTTCTATCACGTCGAGAGTCAAGAATGTCTTCGACTTCCCATTCTTCCTCGCCATTTACAAGGTCAGGGACTATCGGTTCTCGTCGTTGTGATGGATATAC
>NW_006768700.1:0-2091 GCF_000300595.1 Phanerochaete carnosa HHB-10118-sp
CCATCAGGAA
This sequence comes from Phanerochaete carnosa HHB-10118-sp, assembly GCF_000300595.1. Taxonomy (NCBI): domain Eukaryota; kingdom Fungi; phylum Basidiomycota; class Agaricomycetes; order Polyporales; family Phanerochaetaceae; genus Phanerochaete; species Phanerochaete carnosa. The sequence continues at coordinate 11 of NW_006768700.1, forward strand.
ACACCCTAAGCGCCGTACATTGTGACCTTGATCGTAAGTGGACGTAGCGTTCGTACTTGTAACACTGAGTGTCGTCACCTTCCGTACTATTGTGTACTTCCTGTATCTTCAACTTGCTACAACACGCTGTGAATATATCAGGGATCAGAGATATTATACAGGTATTGGGCGATCACAGGGATGGAATCCATGGCGCTTATGTACCAGTATGCCTACTTGTGCATGTCGCGCACCGCCCGTTCAAGCTGTTCGTAGGCTTTCGTCTATTCAGGATATTTTTGCGTTCACAACTTGAACAAGTGACCATTATGGACAACGGCACTGATATTCTCTTTATTAACTATTCCTTGTACAGCTGCGCCTTCCTCGCCAGCCACCGGTCCAAGAGTAGTCGAAATAAAACAAAGTCCGAGTGCCGCAGATATGGGTTTACATAAAATCGAGGACAGAGCTCAAGAATATTGACAGGAGACCATGTGAGATCAACCCGCTTACCAAAGATGGGGAGAAGGTGGCATGTGCGGATAATCTGGTCGACAGATATGACGGAAGTACGCCGCTTCTGAGACACCGTGGAGCGGGCAACGGAATACATCCCTAGCTTCAAATCACGGACCTGAAGCGGTGTGAACCATTCAACATATGCAAGAGGATGCATTGCTAGCTTCTGGTAACACTCCGGAGGTCTGAAGATCACTCGAACTTGTGCGACACAGAGATCTGGCAGTAAATGGGTCATCAGAGAGATTCGATTAGACAAAAGCATAGCATACGCACCTGCAATCGGGTTCTCAATATGGTACACACTGTCACGCGTTGAGCCACGCTGCTTTTTATCAACCACAAGGACAGTCGCGAAATGGGCAGGTGATCCAGGATGAAGACCTTCCGGAGGCACAGCACGAACAGCACGCACAGTATCCTTCGTCACCTTCCGTGTCACTTGGCCTATGGCTGGAAGAGAGAGCTTGATCTGCTTGTAGACACTTAGCGATGAGTTGGCCTGGATATGAATGTCTCCTATCGCCTTGATCTCCGTTCGAGTGAGGTGACTGGTATTGGCCGTGCGTAGATAAGTTTCGAGGGCATATGGAAAGTCCGCTGCACCAAAAACAGAGCTGTCAACGATGGTGCTCACAGGCATATTTGGAAATGATGGGTGCTTGGCAATTGTGTAGCCAGTTGGGGCAATGCGAAGCTGATGCAGCTGAGGGCTGGCTGGCTGTGTTTCTGTTGGAGCTGCAGTGGTAGCGTGCGATGAAGGGTTAGAGAACAAGCTGCTGATTTCTTCGCTATCGTCTTCACTGGTCTCAGGCACCAGCGTCTTGCGTGTGCGCTGAACTCGTGGATCAACTTCCGTAGTTGACGTGGTGCTGTCGTCTTCCTCGTCCTCGCCTTCATCATCCTCATCCTCGTCCACCAGTTCTTCCTGCACTGGTAGCACCTTACGCCACTCAAGATAAGCTTCAAAACGGCTGGCAGCTTCACGGCGCTCCAACCACCTAGTCATCTGTTGAATGTACCGCTTCCTGTTGCTTGCGCGATATCCAAGCTTGGCGAAGTCGATGTGCAATCGTTCAGGGCCCTCTGTGTTATAGCCATCAGCAGAGCCAAGGCGGAAGATCGCAGGGAGATAGTGGCCCAACGAGTGTAGCTTCGCGAAGTTGAAGTTTTTGCGGACACCGAGATCGAGGAAGACTTGCTTGTTGTGGTGGAAGGTACGCCAAGCTGTCTTGAGATGTGCAAGTGATTCACTCGTGTGAACCTCAAAGTGCGCATAGTAAATGAAGTCAAGCAGCGCACGAACCGCAAGAAGAACCCTCTCGTCTTCGACAGAACCTGCAAGCACACCAACGAAAACCTTTTCCATGTGCTTGTATTCGTTTCCGGTCCACTGTGAGATCAGCGAGATTCCCTTCTTGAAGTAGCGCAGATCACCATGTGGGGACATCGTCCGAAACCGCCGGTCGACTTCGTCTTCTCCGCCCTCAACGCATTCGGTTGCCCATTTCACCGTGTGATCTTTAAACATGCCCTTGTGTAGTTGGTGGAGGATGTCCGGAGTGAAGCAAGTGAAGATG
>NW_006768701.1:0-2089 GCF_000300595.1 Phanerochaete carnosa HHB-10118-sp
AGACCGCTCCGATCAAGCCTCCGGGCTGTGTCGCGGCGCTGAGCGCAACTTTGCCACCCCAGCAGAAGCCGTAGGTAACGATGAACTGGACACCCTCGCTCTTCAAGGCCTCAGCAACCTTGATGACGCGCGGGACATGGTTGGCGGGGTTCGCGAAGCCGGCGAACCATTCCTGGAACTTCTGCTGGTCCTCCGGCTTAGTCGGCGGGAACTTATCCAGAGTCCAGGGCTCGTCACCCTCGAAGAAGTCGGGCATGTATACTTGAGCCCCCAGCTCTTCGGCAAGGATGTCCGCACCCTGCTGGGTCTGCGGCTTGAAGCTTGTGCACCGAGGGCAGTCAGCATGCCATTGCTGAAATGCGAGTGGTGAGAGCGCACCCAAAGATGTCAAAGACGCAGATCACGGCGAGCTTTCCAGGGTTTGCAGGGCCGGCGACGTAGACCTAATCAGACCAAATCAGGAGTGGCATATCGCTGGCATCAGGTCGCGACACACCTTGTCGAAGCCTGCATAAGCCTTGTACGTGCCTTTGGGGCTGTAGTTGGACTGGACCGGGGGGATAGTGCAGCAAGCCTTGTTGGGGTTGTGTACGGTGGACATGGCTGCGGTGCGGTTGCGGTTGAGATGGTGAAGGAGGGTCCTGAGACGTGTGAGCATGACAAGCTCGCTAGAACTGGGAGACTTTATGTGATCGCTGCGAGCGTAGGCTCGGGCGCGATGTACTCTCGAAACTAACCTTAGGTGGGAGATGTGAAACGTTTTTTCGAGTTCGTATCAAGGACAACGGGAGCCCGCCTCCGTGTGCAAAGCCACACCGTAAAGCCCAAAGACGTCATGCACTCCCCGCGTGCCGGACCGTCGGCTAATTTGTAGCGCATCCACCATCAACCGGCTATTGCCGGGTGTTGAAAATGTTATTTCTCGCGATTTTCCGGGAGTGATTACCACCATCGCTGCAGCGTCGGCCTTCGTGCTGAAGCAACTCTGGTTTTATCCTTTTGCGATGCTGGGGTAGCGAGCCGGCGAGGGAAGAGGAACCTTCCAAGGGCCCAATTAAGCCGGAGCGCTTCTCAGCCGTCTACGCCTTTCACAGGGAGACGGGGTGGGAAGTGCTTGACTATGCGGCTCGTACATCCCTTTTTGCCATTGAAATGTGTATTCAGGGTTTAATATTAACGTGAGGATCACCAAGCTGTTCTGTCTGTTGGTGTAATACTGGAAGATTTCATCGCCTGGGCTAAGGTAACTGAGTGCTAGCTCATTGTCTGTTCCCTCCGTAGGTCAACATCTGCTTCGAACTTCGCACAACTCTCGAGAACTTCTGCTGTCGGATACCTGTTCAAGTGCTCAGACGGCTTCCGTCGCAAAGATGCTCCTGGTGAGTCCTCCTAGGGCATGATGGCTCGGCTCAAGCACACCAGACGATATACAGGTGTCCTCCTTCCCCGGCCAGTTCTCCGCTAAGGCCTCGATGTAACACTTGTGCACCGCGTCGTCTGTGAACAGCCCCACCTTCTCGCCCTTGCGCAGGATCTGCAAGTACCACTCGTTGCGCTTCCACGACCTCATCCACGGGAGGTTTCTCGGCAGGAATGGGATGGGCGTATCGTTGACGATGGCCTTCAGAAGGCACAACTGCTCGGAGTCAAGGGAGCCCAGGAGAATAAGCTTCGAGTCGATCTCAGTAAGTCGCTCCAGGCCTACGCCCAGGCTTTCCTGGTGGGTCGATCTGCCTTTGGCGTCCCAGCTGATGCATACGCGCCCCTCCACTCCGTTCCCTTCACGCCACCTGAGGTACCAGATGGTCTCTCGGGGGTCCTCCAGGGACTTCCCGACAATCATCGACATTTCCTCCTTGAGGCGGGTTGCTGCAGGATGAGACGTAATGAGGGCGGGCATGTAGTGAGTCTTGATAGCTTGTCAAGGTTTGAGATGCGGGGGAAACAAGCGAACAGGATTGTGGTCGCTACACTCGATGGGCTTTTATACGTCGAACAAAGAGTCCTTTGTTGATTTATCGAGTTGTGGCCTTTCCTTCAGGTCAGCCTGCTGCACTGCGCTACTGTGTTGCGGTCGATAAATTTTCTC
>NW_006768702.1:0-2088 GCF_000300595.1 Phanerochaete carnosa HHB-10118-sp
CATAGCGACGCCTCTGACAACTGGGCATGTCAGCTTGCACTTTCCAAGGTTTGTCTACTACATTTGCCAACACTGTCGCACACGACGGACTCATGCACTATACAGGGCCGAGTTTCAAACGGGGGCCACCCAAAGGCTATATCCATGCTATTGAGCAACGATGGCACCAGGTGGAATGCATCCTCGCGACCATCATGGCTTCTCCAAGGTCCCGCGACATCGTCGCAGATCTACGTCAAGATCGTCTCGCTCGAGCAATCCTAGACCGAGTCGAAGCAGGACCTTACGTGAGTGGTATTCCAGCAATCTGTACGCATTCCACTTAACAGATATCAGGGTTCTGTTGGGCGTGGAGGGGCACAACAAGGCGGTGAAGGCTTATACAGTACAATCATGACTCAGTCCGGTATGGGTGAAGACAGTCGGTCGAAGCGTCAGTCAAGACTATCTCGGGAAATTGTCTCCAGCCAAGGTACGTTTGTCCGCTCCCCATATCTTGCACTCATTAGCTTACTACGCGGCGGTGGCTTCCCAGACACAGAGATGTCGGCCCCTCCTACAGTCGAATGGCAAGAGCAGCTGTATCGCCGTCTTTCGGGCACCCCTGTGTATAGCTCCCCGGTTACGCCATATTCAAATGTTTCGTCCGAGCATACCAGATTCACGGACTGGTCCTCCAGTCAGCCTAGCCCTGCCCATACAAGCAGGAGCATACCTGCAACAGATGGCGAGCCGTCCCGTAGGCGACGAAGGATAGATGGACCAACTCTAAATCCGGCACACAACCGCCAGTCACAACAGCGACATGACCCTGAAGGTCGGTCGATTGCCATGTCATATAATCTCTCGAACTAATTGTGTCGGCTAGAAATCTACGAAGAAGACGAGTATGGCGAAGCAGTCGATGCGCTTGGACACCTCTCTGTCGACAATAATCAAGAGGTATGCGACATTTCCTTTGTTGTAGCTTGCCGTTAATCCTCGATAACAGTTCCGATATCATGGACGGTCTGCGGGTCTTCATCTTCTCGCTGCGAGCGATCGTACGGATGACAGCCAATCGAAGGAGAACGGCATATGGTTAATAAGCTTATATTATTGAAAGACTTCCAAAACTGACATCTCGTCTTAGGAAATTCAACGTACCGCGACCACAAACTGATGAAGATTGTCACTGCCTATCCTTCGACCAAGTCAGCGATCGTATCCAGCTTCCCGATATCGCCACTCAGGATCATCTGATCACGCTGTACTTCACCTATGTCCACCACTATCTCCCCGTCGTTCATAAAGCGAGTTTCTTGACTGCATATTACGAAAGGTGAGTACCAATGACGCCGCTCGTCCTGCTAACATTCGCCTCCACTCACCAGAAATCCTCGGGGACATAGAGATATCGATTCGCCGCGTTCTGGCGGCCGCCGCGAGCCTATGCAAACGGTCACAAAGTTATTGCTACTCGCCATGTTCGCCTTTGCCGCGAGGTATGCGCCCAACGACTTTGCCGAGGACAATGATAAGTTGCGAGCAGGCAACCAGTTCGCAATTGATGCTCGGAGACTGCTCAGTGAGTACTGCATCTCTTGCACAAGTGTTTAGGTGTATTAACACTCGCAGACACTGTATATGAAGATAGCAGACCCTCAATATGCCAAGCACTCTTGCTACTGGGCATACGTGAGCTTGGCATGGGTAAGTAATGCGCGCGATGTACAGGATTCGCGGGGCTGAAGACTTTGCAGGTGCCGCTGCGCAGGGTTGGTTATGGATTGGTGGGCAAATTCTGCTGATTGATTATGCTTGACTGACATCTGCCCTATGTCAGGAATGGGCTGTCGGATAGTGTGTATTTTCACAGAATGTCGCCGCTCTATTGACTGACGATGTGCAGGCAATTGATCTGGGCATGAATCGAGACGCTGACAAGTGGAAGGATGACCGAGGGAACGACATCTTTACTCCCGTAGAGAAGCAAATTCGAAGGCAGATTTGGTCGTCGTGCTGCATCGCGGACAAGTAAGCCTTCATACATACATGCCTTGTGCCCAGTCTTATGACCCGGTTCCAGACTTTCTGCAATATGGCTTG
>NW_006768703.1:0-2085 GCF_000300595.1 Phanerochaete carnosa HHB-10118-sp
CCACTTGCAACTTGTTCAGCAAGCTTTACTGGTCAACAACAGCTTGTATGCAGCTAAGCAGAATGACTCTGCTGTCATTTATAGGTGTATATAAACTCACTACATTATCTCCACCAAGTTTGTTTTGCTGAAACAGCTAGATCAACACCTGATTGTACAGTTGTGTGCAAACAGCTCATGCCCGATTGTGCCACTGTGCACAATCGGGTATAATGCCTAAAGAAAGAGTTTATGCCCGATTGTGCCACTGTGCACAATCGGGTATAAGTACTGTACCTATCCAATGTAGATTAAATGTCTCAAGCATGCAAAGAGCTCATGCCCGATTGTGCCACTGTGCATAATCGGGTATATCAGTGTTAATGTTCCTGTGTTATTTATCATCCAGCTTCATTACCTTTTCTTATTTCCAAGTTGTGCATGCCATAAGGCATCCTCTAACCCAGAAAGGACCTCTGTTTGGAGGGTATAATTCCCTTGCTTCCGTGTCCCTCCGGGGCCACGTCAGCGGGTGGCTGGTGTCCCGGTAACCGGGGTCCGGCCAGCAAGGTATAAGTACTTCCGGTAGGACGCTGATGAGTGTCAACGAAAGTCTCCTGTGCAGTTCACTACTGCGAGGACCTCCGACCTACCTGACACTAACAACACGTCGCTCGACCTCGCTTCGCTCGGTCTCGCTCCCCCCACCCCTAAACCCTCACATCGCAGATAGTCATAATGCCCATTACGCACCCGCCCGACGGCTTCGGCTTCGGCACGCGGTGTCCATGGTACTGCCCTTCCCCGGGGTCCCATGGCGCAAGGTATAAGTACTTCCTGGAATGCGCTGATGAGTGTCACCACGAAAGCCTCCGGAACTCCTCACAGAGTTCGGACCTTCGCCTTCCAGTTTCACCTCAGCAACGTCACCTCGCCTCGCTTCGCTCGGCTCGGCTCCCCCCAACCCTAAACCCTAAGGCGCCTGTCCCCGTATATAAGCGCCCATCTCTGTGTATATAAGCGCCCATCCCTCGGCATTTCCTAACTTGCAATGCAGCCTATAACCCCCCTCCAAAAGAAGAGTAGAATATCCGAGATAGATGCGTAAGCGCCTGATGGCGCCTGAAGTACGACCACGTGATCGTGGTAGAAAAGCGTCTAAATCACGTGACCCAGAACAAGCGCCGACCGAGGCGCCTATCGTCCCGGCGGCTATCGGGCGCATCTGATGCGCCTGATGGCGGCGGGCGGTAATGGCGGATCATCCCGCCCCACGAACGTCGGGCCGACGTCGGTGATGCGCCTTACGGCCATCAGCAGGCGGTCCCCCGACGGTCTGGATCCACCACGTGACTATGACGTCATATATACGTCATCTTTTGACCACGCTAACCGGTCTTAAGTCGCATCAAAGTGGTCCTGCTGACCATCCCCATATAGTATGCCCGAGCCTCTTACAAGGTTAGAATGACTCCATCCGCCGATTTCGCCGAGGGCCGGCCAATCACATCGCGGATAGTCATAATGCCCATTACGCACCCGTCCGACGGCTTCGGCTTCGGCACGCGGTGTCCATTGTACTGCCCCTCCCCGGGGTCCCATGGCGCAAGGTATAAGTACTTCCTGGAATGCGCTGATGAGTGTCACCACGAAAGCCTCTGGAGTTCCTCACAGAACTTGGACCTTCGCCTTCCAGTTTCACCTCAGCAACGTCACCTCGCCTCGCTTCGCTCGGCTCGGCTCCCCCAAACCCTAAACCCGTGTATAGGCGCCCATCTCTGTGTATATAAGCGCCCATCCCTCAGCATTTCCTAACTTGCAATGCAGCCTATAACTATAGCAAGGTTGCTAATCAATTATAGCTTATATACAATTAAGCGGAGCTATTCTATTATCATATATGAGTGTATACAAATGCTTTAGACTATCTCCACTCAGTTAGTTATGCATTGCAGCCATTTAACAGCAGCTTTGTAGAAATCTGCTTGTAACTTAACCATAGCAAGCTTGCTAATCAATTACAGCTTATATACAACTACGCGGAGCTATTCTATTATCATATATGAGTGTGTACAAATGCTCCAGACTATCTCCACCAAGTTGGTT
>NW_006768704.1:0-2083 GCF_000300595.1 Phanerochaete carnosa HHB-10118-sp
TTCGCTCCCGGTCCACCTCCTGGACCACCTCCACCTCAGAGAGAACACTATCGTCCTCGTCAGAGTGGACAAGCCGGTTCATCTCGTCAGGCAGCACCACCTGCTCCTGATATTAGGCAACGATGGAATCTCGAACCACAACCTGTGCCACATCCGGCCAGACCACAGCGCAAGAATGCAGGCCAACGCCGTGTTCCTGATAATAGCTATGGTGATGTCCTGCCCACAGAAGCATGGCGTCAACAGGAACGAGACATCCAACGTGATCAACGAGAAGAACGAGAAGCACGTGAAGAACGTGAAGGTTCTCCAATGGAAGTCGACGATCAACTCCGTCGGAATTTATTCCAATGGATATGTCATGCTCACCAGCCTGACCCCACTACGTACCGCAAGGCAATGTCTCGCCCAGATGCGAAACAGTGGGAGATCGCAATGAAGGAGGAACTCAAGTCTCAGGAGGAGAATATTACATGGATTCTGGTCAACAGACCAAACAACCGGAGAATTGTAGAATGCAAATGGGTTTATGTGATCAAGCCCGACGGCCGCTATAAGGCACGTCTCATGGCCAAAGGATTCACACAGATAGAAGGGATAGACTTTCAGAAAACCTTCTCTCCCGTCGCACGCTATGAAGCTATATGCTTCTTACTTGCACATGCCGCTCTCGAAGATTGGGAAATCGAGGCAATGAATATCAAAACGGCCTTCCTGTATGGCGAGCTCAACGAGGAGATTTACATGGAACAACCAGGAGGCTTTGTGAAGAAAGGACAGGAAAAGATGGTGTGTCGATTGAAGAAAGCTATCTATGGCTTACGCCAAGCCTCACGCACCTGGAACGAGAAGCTACACACTACGCTACTCGAGAATGGATTCAAACGCACGCGCTCAGATGCTGGCGTTTATGTTTATCATCACGACAAAGTCGAAGTTTACCTCATAATTTACGTCGACGACCTTCTACCAATGGGTCCAAGTTTACCCGAGATCCAATGAGTGAAGAAAGTTCTTGCAGAGAAATTCCAAATGCGAGATCTTGGAGCTGCTAGTACATTCCTTGGAATGTGGATCACTCGTAATAGAAACAACAGGTGTCTGGAAATCAATCAACAGTCGTATACCGAAGGAATCCTATCTCGGTTCCAGATGCACAACTCAAAACCTTGCCGCACACTGCTGCCTGAAGGCATACATCTCGAGAAGGCTGCGGAAACATAGACTGCTACCGACGCACTCCACCATCACTATCAGTCTATGATTGGTAGTCTCATCTATTTGATGATTGGTTCACGACCCGACATCGCCTGGGAAGTCACATGACTCTCACAATACATGCAAAACCCTATGTCACAGCACGTGGAAGCCGCGAAGCACATCTTCTGGTATCTCCGTCATACCACCGAGTATCGTATCCGGTACTCTGGCTCAAATCAGTCCGGTTTGATAGGGTATTCAGACGCAGACTGGGGCAAAAATTGGGATAACCGGCGATCAACAACCGGTTTCGTTTTCTTGATGGCTGATGGAGCAGTCACATGGGCATCTCGGATGCAGAAGACGGTGGCAAGATCCTCGACGGAAGCCGAATACATGGCACTTTTGGAGGCATGCTCTGAGCTAGCCTGGCTAACGTCACTCCAAAAAGAGTTAGGTTACTTTCCTACTGCACCACCACCTTTGGTAGCAGACAACCAAAGAGGAATCTTTCTCACAGTCAATCCCGCTCATGACCAAAGGCTCAAGCACGTCGACATTTGATATCACTTCATACGCGAATACGTAGAAGAAAAACGAGTGGATATAGTCTACGTTAGTACGGACGAAATGATCGCCGACACGTTAACGAAACCACTTGGTGCAACAAAATTCGAGCATTTCCGGTCTATGCTAGGCTTGGTCTTCAGTAGATTAGGCAATAACTAGTCGAGTGGGAGTGTCAGAACTGGGCGATTTTGTTATTGCCCTGTACGGACTAATGGGGATATCATCACATGATCCCTCTATTATCTTGTAGTAATACAATATCTGATTACTCATGCTTAGTATACATGCTTACACTCACAGTACCATAGGTCTT
>NW_006768705.1:0-2081 GCF_000300595.1 Phanerochaete carnosa HHB-10118-sp
CTGATTTACTGTAGCTAGTATACAGATAAGCGGAGCTATTCTATCATCATTTAAAGGTGTATATAAATACTTCTCATCACCTCCACCAAGTTTGCTATACTTTGTAGCTGCTTGGCAGTAGCTTGTAAAAGATCCATCCACTTGCAACTTGTTCAGCAAGCTTTACTGGTCAACAACAGCTTGTATGCAGCTAAGCGGAATTACTCTACTGTCATTTATAGGTGTATATAAACACACTACATTATCTCCACCAAGTTTGTTTTGCTGAAACAGCTAGATCAACACCTGATTGTGCAGTTGTGTGCAAACAGTTCATGCCCGATTGTGCCACTGTGCACAATCAGGTATAAGTACTGTACCTACCCAATGTAGATTAGATGTCTCAAGCATGCAAAGAGCTCATGCCCGATTGTGCCACTGTGCACAATCGGGTATAATGCCTGAAGAAAGAGTTTATGCCCGATTGTGCCACTGTGCACAATCAGGTATAAGTACTGTACCTATCCAATGTAGATTAAATGTCTCAAGCATGCAAAGAGCTCATGCCCGATTGTGCCACTGTGCACAATCGGGTATATCAGTGTTAATGTTCCTGTGTTATTTATCATCCAGCTTCATTACCTTTTCTTATTTCCAAGTTGTGCATGCCATAAGGCATCCTCTAACCCAGAAAGGACCTCTGTTTGGAGGGTATAATGGCGGATCATCCCGCCCCACGACCGTCGGCTTTTGTCGGGTGATGCGCCTCACGGCGCATCACGGCGGTCACCGATGTTCTAGATCCATCACGTGGCATGACGTCATGAATGACGGCATCACTGGCTAACTGACTAGCCGGTATGTCGGATCAATACGGTCTTGCGGTAATCCCCATATGGTATGCCCGAGTCTTCTAACTCCACAGCCGATGCTTCTTCGCCGAGACCGAGGTCTCGTGCGCGGGCAAAGAAGCCCGACGGCCAATCACATTATTCCCTTGCTTCCGTGCCCCTCCGGGGCCACGTCAGCGGGTGGCTGGTGTCCCGGTAACCGGGGTCCAGCCAGCAAGGTATAAGTACTTCCGGTAGGACGCTGATGAGTGTCAACGAAAGTCTCCTGTGCAGTTCACCACTGCGAGGACCTCCGACCTACCTGACACCTACAACACGTCGCTCGACCTCGCTTCGCTCGGTCTCGCTCCCCCCACCCTAAAACCCTTGCAGCATGCTGACCACACAGCCACTATGCTGTACTTGGCCGCCGCTCTGCACACATGCAGTCACCACTGGCAGCCACGCACTGCGTTGGAAGCGAGCGTCAAGCGGTAGGAGCCAGCGTCAAGGGCAGTGGTCGGCGCTCAAAACGGTCCCTACCGACCCCTACCAGAGCTCATAACCCTACCAATTACATTATCATCATCACACATATTTTCATCTAATCACAATCTCATTCCATATCTTTTACACCAAATCATTTCCAACTGGCCAAAATACATTGCACTCTTCAATCTCAATCGATCCAAACTAAGTAAACAACTAAGCACATACTAAACTATCCTCTCACATTCTATAACCCAGTCATACTCACAATGGGTAATGATCATCGTCATGAGCCTGTGTCTGAGAAGACTGCCATTCACTCAGCACAGGGGACTGCTGTTGAAAGAGTTACAGACGCTGTCCCAGAGATGGAGCTGACAGATAAAGCTGCTGACACATTTGAAGACGACTCCTTTGACTCAGACAGCACTCATACTAGTATGCCTCGCCTTGCAATGCTATTGGAGCAGTCAGACTCCAACTTCTGATCCATGTAGCATTTCAAATGTTATGTATTCAATGATGATGTTGACTATGTAACCTCTCTGTGTGCTCCTTTCAAGTAAGACAACAATAACCTGTCAGTGATCTGTATACTCACAGGTACATGACCCGCAGATTCAGATGATCCTTGAGAACAGATCTGTGTGGCTCTGGGTGAAAATCTTCAGATGCTGAGTACCTGCCACCATGACTCCAGATTGAGCCACGAGTGGACTCGTGCTAGGCTTTGCACTCAAAGACCTTGCCTGCAAGCAAGAAATGCAGCTCAGAAATAACAGC
>NW_006768706.1:0-2080 GCF_000300595.1 Phanerochaete carnosa HHB-10118-sp
GCACGTCAGCCTGTTACCACGGTCTCTTCCACCAGGTCCCGGTCCTTCGTCGAGAAACCAGCCACCTTCGACGGCAAGTCGTCCGAAAAAGCCAGATTGTTCCGCAGCGCCTTTCGCGTATACGTCCGAGGGAATAAAGAGATATTCGCCTCGCGAAACGCTCAAGACGCCATCATCCTAGACCATGCCGGTAACTGGATAATGGACCCGCTCAAAATGATCACCGGTATCCTATCCTTCATGACGGACGAAGCAGCGGTCTGGGCGCGCCCTCACATCGACGAACTCTCCGACGGTCGTACTCCATTCAACGCCAATTGGGATGAGTTCGTCAAACAGTTCTCGGCTAAATTCGAACCCGTCGACGCGAAGAACGAGGCCAAGCAGAAGCTTATGTCGATCAAACAAGGCGATCGGACATTTGCCGACTATCTCTCTGACTTCGAGACTTACTCTCGTCGTACCGGCTGGTCAAATAACGACCTCTACGATCGTCTCAAGTCCGGGATGAATTCGGATTACCTCAACAGGCTGTCCTACTTTGCCCCTCTGGCCACTGACTACAACATGGTAAAAAATTACGGAGCGACAATCGACTTGCAAAAAGCAGACTTGGCGGCCAATCAAGGCAAACCAGTCTCGCAGCCCCGGTCGACGACAACGGCGCGCTCCTCCGATTTCCGCGACCCGAACGCAATGGACATCGACGCCATGGATATCTCCGCCGCACGCTTCGACGACCTGTTCCAAGGTCTCAAAGACCCTGCGGAGATCAAAAGGCAATACAACAAGCTCATGGTCGGCCGCTGCCGCGTCTGCGGTTCCAAAGGTCACAAAGCGGACGGCGCACACGAGGACACCAAATGCCAACACTGTGGTAAACCCGGTCACTGGAAAAAGCTCTGCCTGTCAAGACTGAACGGACAACCACCAAAGTCGCAATCAGTCCGAGCCTCATCGTCGACAAGCCCCTCGACGTCGGCTTCCATCTCTACGTCCCAAGACTCGGCTGCCGACGTAGCTAGTCTCAAAGACATGATGGTCTTGATGCAGAAGCAACAGGCTGAATTGATGGCAAAGCTCAGCCAGGGTTTTTAGCAAGGGCCCAGACTAGAGCTGCAGCTCTGGTGCCCGGTTTAGATGAGAGGCCTTCAACAGCGCCGGCTCTTGTACATTCGGACTCTGATCCTTCGGACCATATCTCGTCATGCACAGTATCATCAATAGATCATCTCTCGTCTCACTTTCGCGTATTTGTAACAATATCAGGAGTAAATAAATCTCTGCGCACACCTGCTATGATCGATTCCGGTGCCACCGGTTACTTCCTACATGAGAAATTCGCACGAGAGAACAACATCTACAAACGACCACTCAAACGACAGATAGGTCTCCGAAATATTGACGGATCGACTAACAGCGCTGGTGCAATCACACACTACGCCAAACTCAAAGTCAAAATCGGATCGAGAGCTCCCGAAGAATATGACTTCTTTATCACGGATATCGGACCCGAAAACATCATCCTCGGACTACCGTGGTTAAAGAAAGTCAACCCCACTATAGACTGGGAAACAGGCGAAATGACGCTTCCTGACAGCTCGGAAGCATCGCCTGATTTACCTGCGTCGCCAAGTTTAACTAAAGTCGAAGCTAATCGAGCTGAACGCCGGGCCTGGGTGAAGGCCGGTATACTTGATAACGCTACAGACGAAGTTTATTGCCTAGCAGGCTACACCTACTCTCAGAAGGTAGCAGTCGAACAAAACAAGGAGAAATACTCGAAAACCTTCGAGCAACTCGTCCCCAAAGAGTATCATCGACATGCTCATGTCTTCTCTGAGACAGATTCTACGAGGCTGCCTGAACATAGAGCCTGGGATCACGCCATCGATCTCAAATCGGACGCCCCTTCAACGATCCGATCTAAAGTCTACCCGATGAGCCCAGCAGAAAATCAGGAGTTGCAAACCTTCCTGGACGATGCAATCAAGAAGGGTTATATAGTCCCAGCAAGTCGCCCATCGCTTCACCTGTCTTCTTTATCAAGAAAAGGATGGCAAGCTCAGACTCATCCAAG
>NW_006768707.1:0-2079 GCF_000300595.1 Phanerochaete carnosa HHB-10118-sp
AACTCTACGTCGCGCAGAACCTTCGTCATCTCGTCGATGACAAGTTCTTGGCCCTGGACGCATGAACCGCAATCAAGGCCGGCTACGAGAAACCTGGAGTGGTAGGCGCATTCGTCACCTTCCAGAAGCTGTTCAATGCACAGCTCTCTGACAGCTCCGCACTCGGTCCGCAACTTGACGCGCTCACAGAACAGTCCAACCAGGTCAACGCGGCAGGAATAGAGGTCAAACCTCAGCTTCTTGCTCTGCTCATGATCAATGCTCTCTCCAAGTCGTACCAGACCATCGCTGGTACAATTCTCACCACGCAGACTGATGTTACGCTGCTCACAGCGGCGCTCATCAAGCCCAAGATCATCGAGGAGGAACAGCGCCGTGTTGCGAACCGCACACAGATTGCGCACATCTTAAAGGCGCCTCTCCTTGACAAGAAATGTGAGAAGTGTGGTTACAAGAATCACACGACGGAGCAGCACTGGGACACAAAGCTGGCAAATTCTGGCTCGAGTTCTGGTAACGGCAACAACACGTAGCAGCAGCAGCAGGGTGGCGGAAAGCACAAAAAGGGAAAAGGAAAGGGCAAAGCGAAGGACAATACCGCGACAACCACGCAGACTGTAAATACCATACGAATAGTCGATGTACCTGTAGTAGCTAAGATCAAGGAGGAATCCATCTCTGTTTCTCTTTATGCTACGAGAGTCAAGTCTAAGTGGATGATTGACAGCGGTTGCACAACACATGTCACACCGTACAAAACTGACTTTATTCGGTACCATGAATTCCCTAAGCCAGGTCATGCTCATACAGCTGGCAAAGGTCAGACTATCGAAATCAAAGGTCACGGTGAAATCGCTCTGCAACATCGTCTCACAGATGGACGAATTCAACATATCCGGTTAGAAACCATACTATACGTACTGGAAGCGGCAGAACGGTTCTTTGTGCCCAGAATGCCACTCAATAACGGTCACTGTATTGAGATGGATGGCAAGAAGTTTAAATTACTCCGCGGGTCAGACCCAACAAAGCAAACAGTGTTAAAGGAGGGCAAATATGAAAAGTTGTCAGGTTTATATTGGCTAGAAGCTGAAGTCCTTACAAGGACCAGTGAGATTAAGCCAGGAACATTAATGTCGGTCAAATCCAACGATCCATATACTTTGTGGCACCATCGCTTCGGACACGCCGGGAAGAAATCAGTTGTTCAACTGCCTGGCAATGTCAAAGGCGTCCTGGATAAAATCTCGGCTCCAACCAGGGATACTCCCTGTGATGGATGCAAATTTGGGAAGTCTCGTCATGATGCATTTCCTGCATCTGACAGTCATGTGGATAATCCCCTCGACTTAATTCACATGAATCTTGTCAAATATCCGTCATTATCACTCAACGGATACAAGTTTGCCCTAACCACCCTTGACAACTATTCCTCATTTGGTTTAGTTTGGTATCTGAAATGGAAGTCTGATGCCTTCTCTGCCTTCAAGCAATTCGTCGCTTGGGCGGAAACACAGGCTGAGCAAAAGCTCAAGGCTATACGTTCGGACCATGGGGGGAAGTTTTTAGGCCGCAAATTCGACGATTTCCTAGCAGAACGTGGAATAGAGCGTCAACTCTCAGTGGCGCGAACACCACAACAGAACGGCAGAGCAGAACACTGGCAACAGACCATACAAAATAAGGCGGAAGCCATGCGACATCACGCTGGCATGACATCTGGGTTCTAGAAGCTAGCATCGGAAACAGCAGTACACATATACAATTGACAACCTCTGCGCCATCATCAATGGAAGCCGCCCATCACTAAGTGGAACGGCACTGTTCCGGACGTATCGTACTTTTGAGTATGGGGCTGTAAAGCCTATGTCCACACACATAAGGATGCGAGGATCAATAAGCTACAGCCAAAAGCTAAAGTCATGATCTTCGTCAGGTATGAAATCGGTACAAAGGGTTACTGATTCTGGAATCCAACTGCCTGGACCATTGTTGTGTCACGCGACGTCACCTTCGATGAGTCTTCCTTCCCCAAGCGAGACGAAAGGCCTCGTGAGCCTGGAACGTCTCAAGATCCAA
>NW_006768708.1:0-2079 GCF_000300595.1 Phanerochaete carnosa HHB-10118-sp
TCTTAGCTTTAGTAGAAATGAGATGCGGATATATACAGCTAGCCCACACATGTGCATTTTGTCTACGTGCGGATGGCAGATGCCAGAATATGCCATTAATGCAGTACTCTTTCAGATGCTAAACATGACAACAAAAGCCGAGCCATTGCATCCTCTCAATCTTCACACAAGAAGTAGCAGATGCTATCAAAGCATGGTAAGCTCAGGGTTTCTTGATTGGTCGGTCCATCACATTATGAATCTGCAAATGACGCAGCTGCACAAAATGAGCACAAAAATCATACAGCCTCTCTTTAGGTCAAGCATAGTGAGTTGTGCACACAATCTTATTCCTATGAAATCTGATATATCTCTGATAGATGATTCTCATGTGCAAATAAGGTTACATACAGACACGGCCATACAAAATGGTAATGGCAAGCAAAATGGCAGCACGTAAATGAAGCATTAATGGTATGCAATACATTAACTGCTACAAAAGATAAATGCTCTCACACGCTTATCTACATAGTTCAGCAGACTAGTTCACCTATCATCAATGTACAACAGCATAACAATAGAAGCTGGCTGCAAGTTTTCATCCATGACTAGTACATCTAGAGCAGTGTTTAAACACCAGCCACACCATCACTGCTGTCTGTACAAGTTCTGAGAAGTGCAAGGCCTCTGAAGGCTCTGCTGTTGACAAGGGCAAAGCCACAGGGCCCATAAAGAAGTGTAAGCCATCCTTACAGTTGATTTAATCATTTACCTCATTGTTGTGCCTAGTACTGCCATCAATAGACCTTGTCAAAAAGGCCAGATCTACTTGCACCTCAATACGGCCTGATTCAAAGACTCAGGCAGTTCTCAAAATCATCCCAGCAGCATTGCACAATCAGCCATCCACTTCGACTGTTCACTCTTGTTTGCTCAGCCTGCTGACTAACAAAGCTGGGCAGTTTTTGCAACAAGCTGGTCGCTTGTTAACTCAGCCGACTGCTGGGCCAAGTCATTTGTCTCAACCATTATCAAATGCTTACAAGATCTCTTGGACACTTAGTCGCTTCAGTATCTAGTAGCTGCAGTGTACACTTTGGTGATGCTAATGTCTGCTTTTTTAGTAAACGCCTACAATGGTAATGGCCATGTTTCAAACAAAAAGGCAGATAGTTGTATGGACAAGGCTGACTACAGGCAGAACAAGAACAATCAAGACACGGGGTCTGAAGATGATCAACCTTGATAACAGTGAACTGACACAAGTAAGTGTCTCTGCAACCTGATTGGCAGAGCTAACTACATTCTACAGAGAGTAAAGGCAAGGCTCGTCAGCACGATAGTTTTGACTGCGCACAAATAGAAGGTACTTGAGATGAAGATGAGGGCGAGGTTGCAGGTGAGGATGAGGTAGCTGCAGGTGAGAACAAAAACAGGAACAGAGGCGAGAGTGAGGAGGATGAGAACAAGAACGATGAGGACGAGGAGAATGAGAATGAGAATGAGAACGAGGGTGAAGATGGCAACTTTGCTTCATGTGCAACATCCAAGACCAATGCTGCAGGGTTTGAGAATGATGACAATGTGTTTTAATAGTATAAAGATGACTCTGAGCAGGCTGCTGCTGCTACTGCATGGGGCTTGGTGAGCACATGAGCCTTTGCAAGGGAGTAGGGTATTCTCATTTTATACTAGGAGCTTAAGCTTGAGTTTAACAAGTATGCCTCTAAAGACTTCACTGTGATCAATGACAAATACAATGAAGGTGATGCAGACAGAGCTGATGGTGAAGACAAAGCTGATAGTGAGAACAAAGCTGACAGTGAAGATGAAGCTGACTTTGAAGACACGAGAGAAATTTGGAACTTTTTGGTCGCAAAAAAAATGCGAAAACAGCCTGAAAAAATAAGTAAGAAAATGCCATATTTTTCTCCCAGTATCCGGCGGCCCGGCGACTCGGCAATCCGGCAGCTGAGACGTTTGTCTGCCGGGTGCCGCAGTCACGGGCGCTTTGACAATGGCCTGGCAGACAATCGGCTCAGCTGCTGAGTTGCTGAGCCGCCGGGCCGCTGGATACCGGGAGGAAAAATATGGCATTTT
>NW_006768709.1:0-2079 GCF_000300595.1 Phanerochaete carnosa HHB-10118-sp
CGAGGGCCAGATTGGCGAGTACTACGTGGCTGGCCTTTTGCTAGCCCAGCGTCGTGGATAACTTCGGATCGGTGGGTTTGCGGACTTCCACACAGCTGGCGAAGTTCAGAAGAATGAACAACTACATTGATAATCTACAAAGCTGTGAATGTTGTAGAGATGGTCAATTTCGCTGCGACTCCCGCCACTTAATGAGCGGACACAGCTGCTAGCTCCTTCGCTGAGGCTTGATGGGCTGTGCACTGGGCCACATGTCAAAGTGTCCCAGCATCTTGTGAACAGTGCTGTATTCGCTCCCGTCACCCTGTGTACAAGACGTCAACGGCACCGCTCCACATAGATCGACGGGAGACGTACAAAATCTTCGTACGGGAAACCCTTCTTGAAGGGCACGGTCCCGTCGAGGCGCTTGATCTGCTCGTCCGAGAGGCGGATCGAGAGCGCCTCGATGTTCTGGTGGAGGTGCTCGACCTTGCGGCCGCCGACGATCGGGAAGACGTACGGGACCTTCTGCATGATCCACGCGATAGCAACAGACGTGATGTGCTGTGCGCCGACCTCCTGTGCGACCCGCTCGAGCTCGGCACAGACCGCGCGCTGCTCGGGCGTGCGCTTCCACTCGCCGGTGAAGATCGTGCGGCCGCCCTCGCCCGACTCGATGCGGCGCTGCTCCTCGGCGTCCGTGCGGACCCTGCCGCCCGCGAGAACGTTCCACGGCGCGATGGCCATGCCTGGCGCGAAGCCGGTCAGTCAGTATCGGCAGCCACCGCCGCAGGACAGGTGGGACGCGGGCGCACCTTGGTGGACGCACATGGGCAGGATGTCACGCTCGATGTCGCGGTCCATGATGCTCCACTTGCCCTGGTAGATCACGAACGGCGTCTTGTGCGCGAGCCTGGCGTACGCGTTCGCGTAGGAGACGATCCAGGCGGGGGTGTCGGAGACCCCGAGGTAGAGGACCTTGCCCTGGAGCACGAGCGCGTGCAGCGCGTCCATGACCTCCTCGATCGAGGCCGTGTAGTCCCACCAGTGCACGTACAGGATGTCGATGTAGTCCGTGCGCAGCTGCTTGAGCGAGTTCGCGAGCGTGTTGTGCAGCGACTTGGAGCCGTTGCCGATGAAGCTGCTGTGCTGTACAGGCTGACCGCGCTTGTAGCCACTTGTGTACTTGGTCGCAAGGACGAGCTGCTCGCGCAGCCCGCGGGCCTCCACCCATTCGCCGATGAACTCCTCGGAGCTCCCGTCCTGACTGCGCGTCGTCCGGTCACCATGTGCGATGTCAGCGACGAAAGGTGAACGTACTAGCTGCTGGCAGTATCGATGAAGTTGCCGCCGGCACCGTAGAAGGCGTCGAGCAGCCTGAAGCTACTCTCCTTGTCCATGCTTCCCATTCCAGCCTGTGCCCATTTGTCGCCAATGCTCATGCCCCCGAGCTGAATCGGGGAAACATGGATGCCTGCGCGAGAGCACAGCAGCCTGTGGCGGCCAAGCTTGGTGGGGGGTTCAGGTGGGGCTGGAGGAGAGCTCATTATATGCAGCGGTTATGTGGCGGGAGAACTGTTGGCGAGGGAGTTGGAAGTCTGACAAGGGGCATAGTCGTGTTTATATAGGAGAGTTCCTTCATCTAGCATACGGCGTAGGCAGCTGGCTGGCAGCTGAGAGATCCTAGGCGCGAGCGACTCGAACGCGTATACTTACGCGTCTTGGCCGGCACCAGCGTAGGCATTTGACCCATGGTCAGCTTTTCTCTCGTCACCCAAACTGGACAAAGACCAGCAGCCGAGAGCGCTCGGGGGCTTGGCCGCAAGACTGTCACTGATATGACAACGATCCTGTGATGGGCGACCTGTTCCCACAAGCGACGGCAATGCGCGGCGCGCGTGGTGAGGGGGTTACGAGTCCCTGCGGCAGGAGCAGACAGCGCAATGAGCAGCCATCAATGGAGAGAGCGACTACTCTGATCTCGAGCAGCAGAGGCCAGCGGTCACAGTGGTCACCAGTCTGGTTTGCACCGGATACTGCGCGAGGAAAAAAAAATCGTCACGGGCCGCCCCGAACGCCACAAGTCGCTGACAAAAA
>NW_006768710.1:0-2077 GCF_000300595.1 Phanerochaete carnosa HHB-10118-sp
GAGGTCTCTGGGCCGGCGCGCCAGGTGGGAGTGCGAAGGGAACCGCAGGGGCGACGACTCGCCCCGGTCGATCGCCTCGCGCAGCCAAGCAGCGGTGCCCGACCGCCCAGGCGCTTGGGGCAGCGCCGCAGTGACCGTGATGGCGCCACGAAGGGTCACGGCACGCGCGATCACGTCCCACGAATGGCCGCGCGACGTGACAGTGACCGCGGTGACCCTCGGCGACGTCGGCAGCGCTGGGCTGAGGGTGACGTGGCCGGCGCTCGAGGTGTCGCAGAGGAGGGCCGCTTACGTGACGTGATCGGGTGTCTCGAGACACCCGATCACAGGCGCCCCCGCGTCCGTCCGGTATCCCGTCAAGGAGAAGCGACTATGGCTGAGCAGCGGCTTGTCGTCCCTCCCAAAAAGGAAGGTAGTTCACACCGGTACCGCAGAATTCATCGTAACATTGCTTGCCCTACTTGAGTGATGCTAAATATGAACTGATCTCCTCTGGAGACTCTTCTGCGCGGCTCTCCAAGTTCTTGGGCTCCTCTCCGATGTTCAAACCATGTGTGAAAGACAGAGAATGGCCTTGCTTGAACCTGAACTTGAGAATTTGCAGTGCTTCCATGAGTTCTCCACCAATTTTGTTGCGTCGGTCTGTGACTGTTATCTTTCCGGATGAGAAGACACGTTCACAGGGCACAGCAGAGGCTTGGATAGGCAGAATATCCATTGCAATGGCATAGATGGTTGGAAACCTGGTCTGAGATGCCTACAATGTGAAGATAAATCAATATTTCGAAAAAAATGGAGAAAAATAGAGAGAAAAATTATGGCACAAGTTTCAGTAAGTGTACACTCACCTTCCAGTATATGATAGCATCCACAAATCCATCTGTGGGATCTGCAATGTATGCATACCACTCTTGCTCTACTGAATGCTCAGCCAATGGACCTTTTCCTTTACCCTTGAATAAAATGTCGTAGGCCTTTTGCTGCTGTGTTTGAATCACTGCAGCTGCCGGAGCCAAGGCCGAAGGGGCCATCTTGGATCTATACTTGTGCATCTGTAAAATGAATGTTAATATAGAGAGAAATGAAGATTAAAATATGAGTAAAAGCGCACCTCAGCTAAAAATAGATTCTTTGCTGCAGCCGCTTCTGCTGGTGAAGTGTTTTGCTCAAACCACTCCAGCTTACATGCAGGATTGATGACTAATAAACTTAGCTTCAGATTTCAGCAGCTTTAAAGCTGTGCTTACCAGTGGCCAAAGTATATGCATTACAGCTGCAGTTGCGATCACGATAGTCTTTAAGCTTGTCCAGACCTTGCTGAATAATTCCAGCTGCGTTGGATACTTTTGCCTGTTGCTCCTGCCAGCGTAGCTTCATGGCTTCAAATGCAGGTAAAATACTAATGAGTGTTGGTGTAGATTCTGAAGATAAAAGCTGCTGAAACGCTATCGTGCATCAAAATGGTTTGACACAGAATATGATACATACCAGATCAGTTTCTATGTGTCAGCTATTCTCATGCATGGCAACAGTGTCTTGGAACATATGACAGCAGGCTGATACATCTGGGGACTACTAGAAACATGCAATAAACTTGTTACGTGTTTTATATATAGGCCAAACATGTGTCAGATTTGTTGGGGCAGCTGTTACAGGTAGCAGGGCAAATTATTGGGGCAACTGTGTATTTTTAG
Organism: Phanerochaete carnosa HHB-10118-sp; assembly: GCF_000300595.1. NCBI lineage: Eukaryota > Fungi > Basidiomycota > Agaricomycetes > Polyporales > Phanerochaetaceae > Phanerochaete > Phanerochaete carnosa. The sequence goes on from NW_006768710.1 coordinate 1,695, forward strand.
AAGATTCCATGAAGCTGCAGGAATATGGAAGAATAGTGTAGAATAATATAGAATACTCTAGAATAGGCCAAAGTAGACCAAAGGATGGGGCTTCCAAAAGCTATATAAGGACCCCTAATCCACCCCCAAAATACAAGCAACTTTGAGAGCAAGAGTCTCGTCTGTGTGTGCCCAGGTAGAAAGTGCAATCAGGCGCTTTCTTCAGTATAAGGTAGTAAGGCTTGGCAAATAGGTGCCAGCTTATACCTTAGGTTTGTTTTCTGTTATTCAAGGTGTTGCAGGTAGACAATCAGGTCTATCTTTTGAAGTAACATCTTCTGTGTTAGTGCTTACTCTTGTACCACCCGTCTTTGTTTAGGTGTTAACAACTCAGTGCTGCCTTT
>NW_006768711.1:0-2075 GCF_000300595.1 Phanerochaete carnosa HHB-10118-sp
TGGAGTGACCCAGCGACTCGGCGCTAGGAGCAACTTGGACAAGGCCCTTTGTCCACTAGGGTATATATATATAGATTGCTCCCTGCTGCACGAAAGCTTGTCTGCATACGCTATTGAGCAAGCTGCATTGCAGTGCAAATGGGCAAGTCATTTTACAGAGCTATGGCAGCTGGAAGCCATGCATGTATCACAACTCCTATACTCACCTTACTGATAGACTTGAAGGGTAGGGCTTGAAGTCAAGAGGTGTAAGTAGAGAGAGATGCAGATACTAAGAATCAACGAAGTTGTTGAGTCTGAGGTCTTAAGCCTCAGACGACGCTCCTTATATACAAGTAATCTAAGACCCCTGACACTACGTAGGACCCATGGTACTCTACATTAACAAGTGCTCATGTGACTACTCGTGACTCGTTACTAATACACTACCAATATGTTTAGTAATACGAGGGATAATGACCGTTGGAGTATCTCCATTAGGCTAAGCTCTCTACCAGGTGACATCATTCATGATGTCATGACATGTGACTGGTCTAGAACGAGTTCTGGACTTTGTGGTTATCTTATCTACTGATCCCATCATATCTATGTGATGATCTAGGTCCCATGATATGCATGTGACCATGTAGGTCACGTGATCGTGTTTAGCGTGATAATGAGCGCTAAGAATATAATTGGCGCTTGTGTAGGGCAAATTTGTTACAGCATGCAAGGTAGATAGATAATGACGGACATGAGATGGATTTTAATGCATGTATACACTTCTCTTTTGGAGGTGACTTTGATGATGGGGTTAGAGCTGGCAGTAGAAATGCAGACTCTGACAATGAATGAACACAAAGCAGTAGTAGAACATTATACATAATACATCATGCAAATGTACCTCTTCAGAGTGGTGAACAGATACCTGGAAAGCACGTAGTGGAAAAATGCTCAAAAAATGCATGCATAGAGGACTTAGCAATTTTAAAGGCAACAATATCACATGACCTATCCCAAAACTTCACTAAGTCCCGCTCCCACTGTATGTTCTCCTGCAATGCAGTTCTCTGCTTTGCATAGCACATGAGAGACTCTGAAAGAAAGCAAGAAGTAACTAACATTGCCCTCACTATAGGACATACAGTGCCTAAATGAGCGCAACACTGAGAACTAGCCTGGGTATATATGAACTGAAGTGAAACATATGGAAAACATACAATATGTGTCTCAATTCATGCATAGAAGTGTACCTCTCATTGTAAAAAAGCTTATACAGCTCTTACTGCCTGCCTTGGAAGTGATTACATGTTGCTACTGGCCTGTCTAGGTACAAAACTAATATATATTAATGCTGCCCACACAATATCCCATAAATGGCATGCGTCACAATGTTTAATAGATGCGAGAGGCCTCTTGCCAGCCTATGGACATGAACCTAACACCAAGGATGGACATTGAACCTAATATAGCATATTTGCCGAATCCCAGCACTGCATACGCTACATGCCATTGTGCCGTTTCCCAAAGAAGAAGGATGCTTTCAGCAGCTGTCTGGCATTGCTACTGGGCAGGCACCCAATGGAGCCCTGCCAGCTCTGTTGGTTCTGGTGCATCAAACAGTCAAGAACTCTGTGCAGTTTGATTCTTCAGACATAAGCCTATGGCTTCAATATGATGCATTTTCTGATTGCATGCCACTGCACAATCAGATTATTAACACAATACTGTTTTATCACATGATATTGCTTTATATATGTCTACAATATGATGTTTTCCCTAATTGAACGCTACTGCATGATTGGGTTATTAACAGAATACCACCTCATCACATGGTATCACTTTATACGAGTGTCTGTAGCATGTTCTTCCTGATCATGCGCCACTGCATGATTGGGTTATTAACACAATACTGTTTCATTACACAGTATTACTTTATATGAGTGTCTACAATACAATGTGTTTCCTGATCGCGCGCTGCTGCATGATTGGGTTATTAACACAATGCTGTTTCATTATATAGTATTGCTTGATATCAGTGTCTACAATATGATGTTTTTCCTGATCGCGCGCTGCTGCACGATCGGGTTTTTAAC
>NW_006768712.1:0-2071 GCF_000300595.1 Phanerochaete carnosa HHB-10118-sp
TTCCCAGCCGGGAATGCACTCACTTGCAGAATACGATGGGCATAGAAGGCCTGTGAGAGTGAGCCAAGCGGTCTCTCGGGGCGCCTTGATGTCACGTGCCCTCCGGGACCCCGATCGATCGCAAACGCCACGACGCTACCGAAAATCTTCGCATTTCCGCTCTCAAGCTCCCAGCCGCATCTCTCCAAATCTCTCCCTCTCCCTTCACATACATGGCTACGACCGGCGTCACCACATCTCTCCACAAGATACTGACGACGACAACAAATCAATGTTGTCTCAGCTACAAACTCCAAGTCACGCCTGGTTCAAGGCTAGTCATCCCGAGGTATGCAACAAAGAATCGATAGATGAGGGTTAACTACTTTACATGTTTCACGACCGTCTCAAATCTACTTCCCTGCGATATGTTAGATAGGAGACAGTGCGCCGCTACATGATGATGAAGCCCAGCTGCATCCTGAGGTTCTGCATTGTCGCCGGCTGGTTCGCGATGACCGGAGGCTGGTGTGCGACGATAGGAGGCAACACGATGTTGTACGGCTGGTTAGGGAGATCAGCGAGTACCTGGACGATTGATGGGAGGTAGGTAGGAGCCGGCGGAGCTGGTGCGGCGGGAGGAGGAGGTATAATGATGAAGGCACCTTGAGCCGGCTGTGCGGCTGGTGCGGCGGTCGCGGGAATCGGCGCAGCAACGGGCGCGGCTGGAATAGGGGTAGGCAGAGCAACAGGCGTGGCAGGTGCGGCAGTCGGCGCATTGGCAGCACCTGCCGTGCGAAGTCGGTCGCGGTTCTTCACATAGCGAGACGGGTGGCAGAAGGATGGGCGGACTGCGCTGCGCTGAGGCCTGCAGCTCTCAAGGTCATGGTCATCGTCGTCGTGCTTCCTGGGCCTGGCGGCAACATTCTCCTTGTTCGCGGCGTGCCTCTTCCGGGGCTTTTCGTCGACCTCTTCCTTGACTTCCTCGACCTCTAGCGCTCTTTTCTTTCCCCTTTGGTTCTCCTTCTCGGATGCGTCCCGATAGCCGCTTGTGGTGAATAGGGCTACGACGTGGTCGGCGCGTCCCGAAGGTACGTTGTATCGAGGGTGTGGCTGCGAGACAAGGCGGCGCCTTGTTCAGTTGTATTTACTGTTCGTCGGTTCGACGCGAACTGAACAGCGGTAGATACCACTGTACGAGCTGCTTGTCGAACATCGTCGTCTCCGGGTGCTTGGCCGCTGTATTCGGGGACACGTGACAGCTGTCCAGGACTTGAGCGAGCTAGAGCTACGCAAGGGGAGTCAATATTTGTCCAGATCAAACATCAGATAAGCGGAACTCACCTCGATTTTGCAGGAATATTGGTGGAGGGCTCACGACACGATATTCACTGTGCTCGAGCGGCGGCGAGACAAGCCGGCGAACGAGCAGAAGTTGACCATGCGCGTCGTCGCTGTCGTCGTCACCGTCGTAGCCACTCTCATCGTCACTGGACTGGCCATTTCTCTCGACGTCGGACTCGGTGGCGTATCCATCGTGGTCGCTCGTGGAGTCGAACAGCTCGGCATCCAGTAGGTCCCGCTCCTCTTCTTTCTCAGCGTGTAGGTCGCTCATGTCGACGCGGTCCCGCTGCGCGACGCCACGGAGCCCGGGAGGAGCATCGGATGCGGGGCCGTTGGTTGTTTCGAGCCAGTGATCGAGCCACGCAATTGACGTATCCAGCTCCGCCAGTCTGGAAGTTGTGGCCGGCAAGACGGGGGACGTGGCGCGGGTATGTTTTAGGAGCATTGTGGTCTGGTTGCGGGGCGGTTGGTTGTACGCGACGCGCCGATGTTGTGAGCGCGGCAAGGTTGCTCTTTAGGAGTTGTATTCACTTGTACGTGATTATTGTGCGAGTGGCGAAGGCGCAGGTGGTAGGACAGACGAGCGATGTGGCCTTATCGTTGGTTTCAGAGATGCGTTGTAAAAGTGACTGGGTGGTCTGAGCGATACGATGCACTTTTCAAAATGTGAATGCGACGTTTGAAGGCAGTATCAACAGTGCGAAACGGGACGAATGATGTGGTGTGGAACGAAGGAGGACAAGGCGGG
>NW_006768713.1:0-2071 GCF_000300595.1 Phanerochaete carnosa HHB-10118-sp
GGTACGGCATGGATGAAGACGGGAGGGCAGTGGGGCCCTGTTCTGGGCTATAAGGCATGAGGCTGGAAAGGGCGAGGAGAATGATAACGAAGACGAATCTTGCTTCTACTGATAGATTGGTCAATGGTTTTCGTTGTTGTAGAAGCCATCATCTTATTTTTGGGGGATACATATGAAGCGCCCATCGTAGTGAGCACGCACGAAGGACAGTCGGGGCAGGTCATAGGTGCGTGCACTCTCAGGCACGAAGGCATGACAAGATAGTGTTGATCGATAGATATTTGCTGTCAGGGGCTTCCAGTCGAAGCATCTGGACGATCCAGAGATTCTGGATCGTCGCTTCGGGAGTAGCGAGATGCACTGGTGGCTTCTGTCCGTCCAGCGGATCCTCCTACCGTACACCCTCGAACTTTGAAGTTCCATGCTTAATGAAAGCGCGGTCGGCGCGCCGTGTCATCAGCTGACTGCTACAATTTGCCCGTGCGTACATCGCAGGCGGTTCCTGTGACTGCCGCCGTCCCTATGATCACAAGTACTTATACCCTAGCTGAAGAACCCTGTCAACAGTCATCTCGTAGTTTGCTCAGCACATGGCTCCCTGCAGTAAATGTGGTGTACCCGAAGATCCTTCCAGCCCATGGCCTATCTGCTCGATACAGTGCGGTTTGGCCAGATATTGTGTACGCTGTCCACCTCTTGCGTCTGTGGACTTTGCTGACGTTCGGACATGCCCGTCTCAGACGGCAAACTGTCGCCAAGCACATTGGCTTGCACACTGGTCGCTCTGCTCGCAGGTGTTTGCGTCGCGATACTGTGATGAGGGATACGCACGGCACCTAGGTGTATGGTGGCAGGATGACGTGCCGCTACCGCTCCAACGGCCGGTCGCGGACGCAGTCAAATGGGCATCCGGGCGCGCTGTGTCGTTCAATATCGATATTACGGGGCGAAAGACCGAAGATTTTGTGTCCATCTCATCTGCGATGATCGGCGTTCCTATCATCCTCGTGTGCAGAGGTGCCAGCCTGCAAGACGACGGCTACCATGTACGCGAGGTGGATCCACAGAAGGCGAAGTTCTTCGTGCAGGGGCCGCTCAGCGTGAGTTATCTGCTGATGATGAATCCGGACACAGGAACCGTGAATCCAGAGTGAGCGCATAAATAGTGATTTGTAGTCATATGTGACTTCTACCTTATATCTCCTGTAGATGGCAGACGATGGTCCAGAAAGAGAATGCGGGTAACAAGGTCACCGCCTCTCATTCACTGCACTCGAAGGACAATCACTCTCTCACACTTTCCACGTAGATCGCAGCCTTCCGCACAGATGACCAGCCGCTTACGCCGGAGACACTTGAGACAATGGTCGAGTTTATTGCTGCGGTCGTCGAGGACGTTTCGAGCGTATTCGTCGGGAACGGTTGGCGCCCGATGGCCGAGCAGTTTACGCCGCAATCGTTCCAATTCTTTTCGCGGAGATACTTTCGCGAGCAGAGGGAGAAGGGGAGGGTGGGGTTCGATGGACCTTTCGTGCCGCTATAAATTCTTCGAGGTACGCTATTCCGCTGTCTGACACGCCGTCCATTTACCCAATCGTTCGTCGGAAGAGTCCCGTGGAGCTGGTGATACCTGACTTGTTGCATCGGCACCGTAGTACGACAGCAATTGATTGTCGTCGGATTGATGGGAAATATTCTGGTGCTCGTTTTCTAGATGCAAAGATGATCCGTCCTTGCATGTATATACATTTTTATACTGTCGCGGATCAGCAGGCGAGCGGACTGTTGCGAGAGCACCTTGTATCACTCAGCTTATCCGGAAATAGTGTCACAAATTCCACCCCACGTGCAAAAGTTCATTCACAAACCACGATGTCTGTCTAGTTGTGTTGGACGGTCTGGGGTGTTCGGGGTCATGAAGTGTCGGGGAGCCATCGGCGGTCAACCCCGCCATCAATAACAGATTTGGAAAGCCCCGCTAGCTGTGCGCTTAAACGCTCTTACTTCCCGTCCTCATCACCACCGACGACGAGCACGTCACATACCGCTCCCCTCCGTCCTTTCATCCCCC
>NW_006768714.1:0-2070 GCF_000300595.1 Phanerochaete carnosa HHB-10118-sp
ATGCATTTCCTGCGTCTGACAGTCGTGCGGAACATCCCCTCGACTTAATACACATGGATCTTGTCGAATATCCGTCGTTATCACTCGACGGGTACAAGTTTGCCCTTACCACCCTCGACGACTATTCCTCATTTGGTTTAGTCTGGTATCTGAAACGGAAGTCTGATGCCTTCTCTGCCTTCAAGCAATTCGTCGCTTGGGCGGAAACACAGGCCGAGCGCAAGCTCAAGGCTATACGTTCGGACCGTGGGGGGGGAGTTTTTAGGCCGCGAATTCGACGATTTCCTAGCAGAACGCGGAATAGAGCGTCAACTCTCAGTGGCGCGAACACCACAACAGAACGGCAGAGCAGAACGCTGGCAACAGACCATTCAGAATAAGGCAGAAGCTATGCGACATCACGCTGGCATGACGTCTGGGTTCTGGAAGCTAGCATCGGAAACAGCAGTACATATCTACAATCGACAACCTCTGCGCCGTCATCAATGGAAGCCACCCATCACTAAATGGAACGGCACTGTTCCGGATGTATCGTACTTTCGAGTATGGGGCTGCAAAGCCTACGTCCACACACATAAGGATGCGAGGGTCAATAAGCTACAGCCAAAAGCTAAAGTAATGATCTTCGTCGGGTATGAGATCGGTACAAAGGGTTACCGATTCTGGGATCCAACTGCCCGGACCATCGTTGTGTCACGCGACGTCACCTTCGATGAGTCTTCCTTCCCCAAGCGAGACGAAAGGCCTCGTGAGCCTGGAACATCTCAAGATCCACTTCCACCTGTCCTACCCGACCTGCCGAACCCGGACCCTAACAGTCCGGATGACTTCACACCTGACAATCAACCCCCAGACAACGCACATCCACAATCGCGGCAAGACGAACCGCAACAACAGGATGAAGACGAAGTCAATGACGATCCAGCCGATCGTTATGAACAATATCGAAGCCCAACTCCGGAACCATACGAACATCCGGAGATACCATTCGTTCCCGGTCCACCTCCTGGACAACCTCCACCTCAGAGAGAACAATATCGTCCTCGTCAGAGCGGACCAGCTGGTCCATCTCGTCAGGCAGCACCACCTGCTCCTGATATTAGGCAACGATGGAATCTCGAACCACAACCTGTGCCGCATCCGGCCAGACCACAGCGTGAGAATGCAGGCCAACGCCGTGTTCCCGACAACAGCTATGGTGACGTCCCACCCACAGAAGCATGGCGTCAACAGGAACGAGACATCCAACGTGATCAACGAGAAGAACGAGAAGCACGTGAACAACGTGAAAACTCTCCAATGGAAGTCGACGATCAACTCCGTCGGAATTTATTCCAATGGATATGTCATGCTCACCAGCCTGACCCCACTACGTACCGCGAGGCAATGTCTCGCCCAGATGCGAAACAGTGGGAGATCGCGATGAAAGAGGAACTCAAGTCTCAGGAGGAGAATTCTACATGGATTCTGGTCAACAGACCGAACAACCGGAGAATAGTAAAATGCAAATGGGTTTATGTGATCAAGCCCGACGGCCGCTATAAGGCAAGACTCGTGGCCAAAGGATTCACACAGATAGAGGGGATAGACTTTCAGGAAACCTTCTCTCCCGTCGCACGTTATGAAGCTATACGCTTCTTACTCGCACATGCCGCACTCGAAGATTGGGAAATCGAGGCAATGGATATCAAAACGGCCTTCCTGTATGGCGAGCTCGACGAGGAGATTTACATGGAACAACCAGAAGGCTTTGTGAAGAAAGGACAGGAAAAGATGGTGTGTCGATTGAAGAAGGCTATCTATGGCTTACGCCAAGCCTCACGCACCTGGAACGAGAAGCTACACACTACGCTACTCGAAAATGGATTCAAACGCACGCGCTCAGATGCTGGCGTTTATGTTTACCATCACGACAAAGTCGAAGTTTACTTAATCGTTTATGTCGACGACCTTCTACCAATGGGTCCAAGTTTACCCGAGATCCAACGAGTGAAGAAAGTTCTTGCAGAGAAATTCCAAATGCGAGATCTTGGAGCCGCTAGTACATTCCTTGGAATGCGGATCACTCGT
>NW_006768715.1:0-2070 GCF_000300595.1 Phanerochaete carnosa HHB-10118-sp
CTCGCTTTGACAAAGGAAGGTGTCTGGTCATTGGCCCAAAGATGCCAACGACCACGAGTGCCAGTCTGCGTCGCCTTCCTAGGACGGAGGGTGATGTCAAAGTGTTCATCGCTCAAGGGAATGTGGTTGAGATTGTCAAACCGAAGTGCGGTCACCTCTTCGACGCAAAGCATCATGAGAAATGCTATCAGGTACGCGTTCTGCAAAGATAGGGCTGTCATCAATGTGCACAGAATTACAAGGCATGACATGCTCACGTAGCGCACAATCCCTTGGCTTCACTGGGCTGCTGACAGCTTTGGGTTGCCAATGCAGACCATGTAAAGGCTATGCATCATCTCCACCGTCATTGCCTTCACAGACTGCTGTATCTCTCCAGCCTTGGCTTTGGTCTTCTCGAGCCCAATCATGTACTTTGCCACAATCAGAGAGCGAGTAGGAAGGCCGAAGCTGGAGGAGAGAACCGGGGCACAAATAAAAATGCGGAAAATAAAACTAAAACAATTGCCACGCACCATTGTCCAGTTGCTTGATCAACACGCCACTCAGACGTATCCTCAATCTTCCTGACATGCTTGTACCAGTATGTCAATGCTGCACGGATGGAGATAGCAGTGGCATACTGTGTTCAAGTCTGTCAGCACGTGCAGCAATGAACAGTGACCTGACAACGTACACGACACCCCTGGTACCCATTGCTCTTTGACCCACATTTCTCCTGGATGTACACACGAATGTCATTGGGTGTGTTGGGTGTGATCGCCTTCTCATCCCACTGTGGGTTGTGTTTCTTGTGATACGTGATGTAGTGCTTTGCGACTCTGAAGTTGAAGGTGAGCAAGCAGCTCAAACGCAGACATACCGGGCAGAATGACGTACCTCATGTGCCCCTCCTGTGTACCCTGTGTGATGCTGTTGCGAGCAATCTCAGCAGCATCAAGGCTGACTTTAGAGTCATCGCCATGTGCGTCAAAGTCCTGGATGCAGGCTTCGACCATCTCTTTGATCATCTCGTCATTGCTGGACCACAGAGCTGTCTCGTCTGTGTCCTCTGAGTACTCTGCCTCGAGAGGCTCATCACTGGGAGCAGGCAGGTTGTCTGCAGGTGGCTACACAAGCAGACAGGGGTTCAGTTCAGTGTTTGTGCCAGTACAAAGTCTCTCACATCAGGCGGAACACGTCCCTCTCATCCAGAAGCTCACAAGCTGTTGCAGGTGGCAAAGAGGCTGAGTTTGAGGCAGCAGGGTTGAACATGATGACGGTCAGGATGCAAGGGGTGCGCACGCCCGGTTTGGAGTGCGACAAGGTCTGCTTAGTCAGCTTCCTGGGGCCTCCACCTGCTAAGCAGCCACAGCGCATTTTTGCTGATTATTTGACGCATTTTGAGCTGAAAAAACCCTTCAGAGCTAAGCCAAAGGCTGTTGTGGGTACTATAGATGAGCAACCAAGCCTCCGGGGGCCTCCTGCAGCTGCTGGAAGGTGCAGGAGCATTATTTCTTCAATTTAGAGTGATTTAATCTTTCAATTTTTGCGAAACAGTGCCCAGGACTGCCTGTAGCAGCAAAAACTGCATGTATACTGAGCTGACAGTCTACCTTGCTATGTACAGAAAGTGCTACAGGTGTCTAAGAGTGTGCCAGAGAGGAAGGGAGGCCGAGAGAACAGCGGCCGCCATGCAGAGGTATGCAGAGACAGCTGTGGGAAAAAGGGCGCCCGAAGCGGACAGCACGGCGGGACACGACGCGGGCGCACGGCGGGCGCGCACGCGGGATGCGCGAAGGGCCGCCGGCTGTCCCAGCAGATAAGATGGGAGCCATCGGGTGTCTCGACAGGACCCAGCAGCTTATCTCCTGTCGAGACACCCGATGGCTGATGGCACGCTGATGGCCCAGCCAAAATCTGGTGTCTCGACAGGCCATAAGTTGCGAGATGCGTGTCGAGACACCGGATTAGCCGCCACGAGGCAGATAACAAGGCCATCGGCTCGTTATCTGCCTCGCGACGGGACGGCAATGGGTGCGCGGGTCGCCGCCACTGATGGGAACAGCGCAGGCTCTCACGCACGCTTCG
>NW_006768716.1:0-2067 GCF_000300595.1 Phanerochaete carnosa HHB-10118-sp
TTTACAATATTGTGCTGTGTGGTGCTGTCTGACACAGATTATAGTACTGGGGCTAAATTAAGTAGCACTGGTTGCCTATTGTGACTTTGATGCACCATAAGGAGAACCATGTGGAAGCAAGGGAAGGGTAGCATTGTGCAATTTTGACTGCGTTGCACTGTCTCTCAGTGCACGATGATGTGTCTTGAATCTCGACGCTGCTAGGGCCCAACTTGGGACATAGCTTAGTTCTATACATGCCCAAACTTGCCGCAAAAAGTGGCTGAAAATTTGGCCGGTGCTAAAACATCATTGGAAAAACTTTGGAGGTGCATTTTTGAGCTCCTTTTACCTTGCTGAACCCTTTCCTGTACTCAGTTTGGTCAGGAAAATTTGTGTTTGAACACCAGTGCTTTTGTCAAGTTTGCCTGTCCACAACTGTACAGCAATATAAATATGATAAATCAGTCTTAAAATGTGAACAATGCACACAAAGTGTTTGTTACCTCACCTAAGGAGCACCGAATGGTTGTGGTTCAAAATCAAATGGGATGATATAGATTTGTGCTATGTCATGCTTTTGAGCTTTGTCCTTTGTAACACAAGGCTACCGTGATGGACATATACATTGGTGAGCTGAGAGTACCTCTGTCTTCCTCCCAGCCTCTGGACCTGTTGGCAAGCAGGTTGCGTGCACTGCAAAGATTAAAGACCAGCCACTAGTGAAAGGACTAATAATGTGCAGGCCTGGCTTGGGCTTGTGGTGACATTGAGCCCAGCCCTGAGCCCGAGCTGAGCCTGAGCCTGGCCCAAGCCATGTGCTTAAGCCTGGGCTTGCCAATCTTAGGAAAAGTATTTATATGCTACAAAAGTGAGCTTATTTGTATGTAATAGGCTATTATTGCATGTACCCACCATACTGCAGCCTCCAAAGGGTATGCGACCATGCTACAAGCCATGTTATGGCAAGGTTCATGAAGGGGCACCTATGGTGAATGCCAGGCGATGCACAGTCACACCTAGTCACACACTAGCAGGGACTGCCCAGTTTGGTAAGTTAACATTTTGTCTTTCATGTGTATATAAAGTCGTTCTTACCATGTTTTGAGCCCAGGGAACAGCAATACATTTGGTGCACCCAAGCCTGGGCTTTTGGGCTGAGCTCAAGCTTGACTTTATTTCAAGCCCTGCCTTAAGCCTGCTGCCAGGCCCGACTTGGATCAGGCTTTTTTTGGGCCAGGTTTGACAGGCTTGCAGGCTTTGAGTTGAGCTTGCAAATTACTAGGAAGGACCACTCAGATCTTCAACACCTAGTATTAAGCACTTGAGTGGCCTCAGAGTTGGCTGTAGGAACCAAGCAGATATTTGGGCATACAAGAATTGATGTTCTTGGATGTTATGTTAATTTTATTAGTTAAGCAAAGATTCTTGTTTTTCTGTTCATTTTTCTCCTTTGAGCAAGCTATTGAATATACAAGTTGAAGATGCACGGTGACACCATTGCACACAACTCATGACAGGCACTTGCCACTCGTGCTCTCTGCAAATATTGTTGAAGTGCACAGGCTCCACTCTCCAAGTACCAGACTCCAGCACTCTCGGGTGTCCAGGGTCTGCATTCCTAGTATAGATACTAATAGAGTACTTCATGTATATAAGACTCTTCATGCCTGCTAGGGCCTATTAGACCTCACTCTACTTGCAACCCCCACTTGCTAGCACCTACAACCAGCCTACAGGTGAGTACTACATGAACATCCCTTACAGTGATCTCAATGCTTGAGCATATAGCTTGCATCAAATATCACTGCTGCTTGCACATTCACAATTTCCCACCAGCACACCACATAAACCAGGCCACTGTGGATGTCCTCATGGTCAGAATTTGCCCACAGAGGAGATGTGAAGCCGGGATGTACCAACATCAACCAGCTGTATTAAGTGACTCAGATCAACAAAGAACAAGGCAAAACAAAGAGTGTGGAGTGACACAATGTCACACTCAACTAAGTGTTTGAACCACAACCATCTGGCGTATTACACTCACTATCTTATGTCTGCTAGCATGAAGTGCTTCTTTGCATGGCA
>NW_006768717.1:0-2066 GCF_000300595.1 Phanerochaete carnosa HHB-10118-sp
TGATTGATACATCACCTAAGAGCAGCGATAACGAAAAGCAATGGAATTGCACGATTTGAACTGGTAGGGGAGGCCCAATCGAGGCAGTCTGTTGTCACTGTCCCGCTAACCTTGCTCCTGACCTTCTCTGAGTATGCCAACGTCAACCCGGGAAGCCAAAATGTACGAGGAGAAAGATGCTTACCGTGGATAAGCAGAGGGTGCGATGTGGTATGAAATTAGCGGTCGCCTAACCTAAGCCCAACGTACGCTGCCAGGCGAAAACTTGAGATACTGTACCGGTCGATGGGACGAGAGGAGAAAGTTCCCGCGCCACAAAGATCCGGGCTCACCCGGCTGCTGCCGATCCGCCGATGGCGATGTGATGGCGGTGCAGAGCTCACGGAGCGCCCAGCGACCCTGCACTTCGACTACACCGTCCATTCACGTGCGTATTTTTCTCGTCTCATGCCGACTGGTGCTTTTTAAAAAGGGAGAGAACATGTCACCAGAGCTGATCTATGCCATCCTTGTACGCTGCCGCGACTGGGACGCCGACTGGGGCGCCGATTGGCAATCGATTAAACGAGGACTGACGGCGTGCAGTCTAACCTGACGGTTTTGGGCGCGACTCATCAGGCCCCTACTCTTCGAGAGGCTCACTCTGAGGAGTGCAGACGACATCTCAGATCTTCTCACACTGCTGGATGCATCAGACTACCTTGTGCCTAACATCAGAGACTGCGTCGGCCGTCTCGACTTCGTCGAAGACAGGATCCCCACCCAAATTCCGTGGAGTTACCATGTCATTCGGCTTCACAGGCATCGCCTTCAGCTGACTTTCCCGGTCCACATGTCCTGGACCGTCCGCAGCGAAGACAAGCCTGAGCCGAACAAGACGACCTTATTGCCTTTCGCCTCCCTACCCAAGGCCTTGCCAGGGTCAACTTTGCGCATCGGGCACTTGACCCTCTGTCGCTTGCGCTTGTTATCTGTAAAGGATCTCGTCAACTGCATTGCTCATCTTGGCATGATGGAGCTCTCTGTTGAGGAAGTTACATTCGTGGACGGTGCCGTCACCCGTCTCGTCCGCCGGCGATCCCGTCGCCATTCGCGGCCGCAGGTTCTCCACATCATTCGGCGCTTTAAGGACGGATACTCGAGTGGCCAATTTGAACAAGCGAATCCTCTCTTCGCCAGTCAAGGCCGGATGCATGTCAACGACGCGACTCTCGCTTTGTCCGAGAAGATCTTAGCCACGCTGTCGTCCGGGGGCCCGCCCTACCGGGTCAATCTGCGCTACAATGCTTTCGACGGCACTGAGCCATGTAAGTCGTTGCTCCTTTCATGGCCAAAACTCTTGGTGCTCACAGCCTCAGTCCACTCGTACGGTTACAGTGTCTCAGCTTATTCTCCCTAAAGCAGGCCTATCTAATCGGTCGATGATAACGTCGATCGATTTTGGTAATATAGTCTCAGCTGGCGGCTCCCCGACCGCGCACGTACGGGTGCTGCTACCAGCCAAAACCTCAAGTTGTCAGAGAATTGAATACACGCAACTCGTCATCCTGAAAACATTACCGGCACCGTCCAAACTCGTACTTCAATGGAACGGCATCGAACAGGTGACCCTGGACCTACATCCACCGTGCGCCATCCCGCCCCTGCGCATCACGTGCTCCAGCAGGGTGCAGGCAATAGACGTGCTGGCGCACCTCTTCCTCCTGGATGCAGTCCTGCCCCATCTCTGCGCCCTCAACAGGGTCAGCGTCGAGATCCACAATGGTTGGCTCCCACTCTTGCTGGACGTCTCAGGTGCGGAGGTTCTCTCTGCGCTGATGTGCCTCTCACTTGGTGGCTTGGACGTGGTCCTGAGTGATGCCCAGCGTGCAGAGTGGTTAGCTTATTCTACAGATGACAAGAAACAGGTGTATCTGCAGATGTTGCTGTAAGATTTTCATGTTTCAAGTGTGTGCATGTTGGTGCCACACACATGGTATTTTGCATCTCCTTTCTCACACTTCAGAGTATAAAGTAACTACACTCACATGTAACTATTCTCCAAATGCATGGAGAATAGTTACATG
>NW_006768718.1:0-2058 GCF_000300595.1 Phanerochaete carnosa HHB-10118-sp
CCCGGGGAGGGGCAGTACCATGGACACCGCGTGCCGAAGCCGAAGCCGTCGGACGGGTGCGTAATGGGCATTATGACTAGTCGCTCTGTGATTGGCCGGCCCTCGGCGAAATCGGCGGACTGTGTCATTCTAACCTTGTAAGAGGCTCGGGCATACTATATGGGGATGGTCAGCAGGACCACATTGATGCGACTTAAGACCGGTTAGCGCGGTCAAAAGATGACGTATGTATGACGTCATAGTCACGTGGTGGATCCAGACCGTCGGGGGACCGCCCGCTGATGGCCGTAAGGCGCATCACCGACGTCGGCCCGACGTTCGTGGGGCGGGATGATCCGCCATCACCGCCCGCCGCCATCAGGCGCATCAGATGCGCCCGATAGCCGCCGGGACGATAAGCGCCTCGGTCGGCGCTAATTCTGGGTCACGTGATTTAGACGCTTTCCTACCACGATCACGTGGTCGTACTTCAGGCGCCGTCAGGCGCTTACGCATCTATTATACCCTCTAAACAGAGGTCCTTTCTGGGTTAGAGGATGCTTTATGGCATGCACAACTTGGAAATAAGAAAAGGTAATGAAGCTGGATGATAAATAACACAGGAGCATTAACACTGATATACCCGATTATGCACAGTGGCACAATCGGGCATGAGCTCTTTGCATGCTTGAGACATTTAATCTACATTGGATAGGTACAGTACTTATACCCGATTGTGCACAGTGGCACAATCGGGCATGAGCTCTTTGCATGCTTGAGACATCTAATCTACATTGGGTAGGTACAGTACTTATACCTGATTGTGCACAGTGGCACAATCGGGCATAAACTCTTTCTGCAGGCATTATACCTGATTGTGCACAGTGGCACCATCGGGCATGAGCTCTTTGCATGCTTGAGACATCTAATCTACATTGGGTAGGTACAGTACTTATACCCAATTGTGCACAGTGGCACAATCGGGCATGAACTGTTTGCACACAACTGCACAATCAGGTGTTGATCTAGCTGTTTCAGCAAAACACACTTGGTGGAGATAATGTAGTGTGTTTATATACACCTATAAATGACAGTAGAGTAATTCCGCTTAGCTGCATACAAGCTGTTGTTGACCAGTAAAGCTTGCTGAACAAGTTGCAAGTGGATGGATCTTTTACAAGCAACTGCCAAGCAGCTACAAAGTATAGCAAACTTGGTGGAGGTGATGAGAAGTATTTATATACACCTTTAAATGATGATAGAACAGCTCCGCTTATCTGTATACTAGCTACAGTAAATCAGCAAGCTTGGTATAATCGAGTAATGCACAGATCTCTAGCAAGCTGCTGTTATATTGGCTACAATGTATAACTAACTAGATGGAGGTAGTCGGGGGCATTTGTATACACTCATATATGATAATAGAATAGCTCCGCTTAGTTGTATATAAGCTGTAATTGATTAGCAAGCTTGCTATGGTTAAATTACAAGCAGATTTCTACAAAGCTGCTGTTAAATGGCTACAATGCATAACTAACTGAGTGGAGATAGTCTAAAGCATTTGTATACACTCATATATGATAATAGAATAGCTCCGCTTAATTGTATATAAGCTATAATTGATTAGCAAGCTTGCTATAGTTAAGTTACAAGCAGATTTCTACAAAGCTGCTGTTAAATAGCTACAAAGTATAACCAACTTGGTGGAGGTTTATGCCCGATTGCATACAACTGCACAATCGGGTGTTGATCTAGCTGTCTCAATCATGCATATACTGTTCATGCCTGATTGTGTAGCTGTGCATAATTAGGTGTTGAACAAACTACCCCAAGTGTATACAAAGTAAATACTTGATTCTACCCCTTTTTTGAAGGGGGGTTGGTGGTTAAAATGTGGGTTGTGTGATTAAAAATCTGCAACACTGTGAAAAGGGTAAATGCACTCTGGAGAGCACTTTCAGATGTAATACTGTCAAATGGCAATATTCAGTGGGCCAACAGAAAATACCTGATCGTGCAGCAGTGTGCAATCAGAGAACATGGGTACAGACACTCATATGAAACAATACTATGTAATGA
>NW_006768719.1:0-2056 GCF_000300595.1 Phanerochaete carnosa HHB-10118-sp
ACTCATCATGCAAGACATGCTGAGGCCGGATCATGCGCCAGCGCAGAGAAGTTCAGTGAAGCGACAGTCGAGTCAGCCAGTTTCTAACAACGAGTTCGAGTAAAACACTCTATTGCCTGCATCAAGCAGTCGTAGATGGATCCTTCTTGCGCGCAATCATTATCAGACGCAGCCTGGGTGCTGACTCGGAGATTTTCAGGGTCGAGATGTAGGATGGGCCCCTTCAGTCCGTGATCCGCCCGTTCAGCGCACAGCGCTCATCGGCGGTGCTCGACCACAAAGACATTTGCATGAGCCACTCTCCGCGGCAGTGTGCCGTACAAAAATCCCCGCCATTCGATAGGGGCAAAAGTAAACTTGCCCAAACTTGGAAGCCGTGTTGATGCAGGTCGGGACGATATAAAATGCGGCGCCCGCCTTGTCCTCCTTCGTTCCACACCACATCGACCCTCCCGTTTCGCACTGTTGATATTGCCTTCAAACCTCGCCTTCACATTTTGAAAAGCGCGTCGTATCGCTCAGACCGCCCAGACAATAAGGCCACATCGCTTGTCTGTCCTACCACCTACGCCTTCGCCACTCGCACGATAATCACGTACAAGTGAATACAGCTCCCAAAGAGCAACCTTGCCGTGCTCACAACATCGACGCGTCGCGTGCAACCAGCCGCCCCGCAACCAGACCACAATGCTCCCGAACAATACCCGCGCCACATCCCCCGTCTTACCGGCCACAACGTCCAGACTGGCGTCAATTGCGTGGCTCGATCACTGGCTCGAAACAACCAACGGCCCCGCATCCGATGCTCCTCCCGGGCTCCGTGGCATCGCGCAGCGGGACCGCGTCGACATGAGCGACCTACACGCTGAGAGAGAAGAGAAGCGGGACCTACTGGATGCCGAGCTGTTCGACTCCGCGAGCGACCACGATGGTTACGCTACCGAGTCCGACGTCGAGGAAAATGGCCAGTCCAGCGACGACGAGAGTGGCTACGACGGCGACGGTGACAGCGACGGCGCGCATGGTCAGCTTCTGCCCGTTTGCAGACGCGTCTCGTCGCCACTCGAGCACCGCGAATATCGCGTCGTGAGCCCTCCGCCAACTTTCCTGCAGAACCGAGGTGAGCTCCGCTTATCTGCTGTTCAATTTAGATAAATACTGACGGCCCTTGCTTAGCCCTAGCTCGCTCAAGTCTTGGGCAGCCGTCGCATGTCCTCGAACACAGCGGCCAAGTATCCAGAGACTACGACATTCGACGAGGGACTCGTACAGCGGTATTCACCGTTGGCCAGTTCGCATCGAACAGACTAACAACGAACACAGCCGGACAAGGCGCCGCCTTGTCTCGCAACAACCACCTCCAATACGATGCACCTTCGGGCCGCGCCGACCGCGTCTCAACCCCACTCGCCACAAGCAGCTACCGGAACGCACCTGTGACCGAGAACCAGAGGGGAAAGAAGAGAGCACGGGAGGTCGAAGAAATCAAGGAAGAGGAAGTCGATGAAAAGCCCCGGAAGAGGCACGCTGCGGACAAGGAGAATGTTGCCGCCGGACCCAGTGAGTACGACGACGACGACCATGACCATGAGAGTCGCAGGCCTCAGCGCAGCACAGTCCGCCCGTCCTTCTGCCACCCGTCTCGCTATGTGGAGAACCGCGACCGACTTCGCGTGGCAGGTGCTGCCAATATGTCGGCAGCCGCGCCTGCCACGCCTGTTGCTCCGCCTGCCTCTATGCCAGCCGCGCCGGTCGCTGCGCCGATTCCCGCGGTCGCCGTACCAGCCGCGCAACCGGTTCAAGGTGCCTTCATCGTCATACCGCCTGCGCCTGTTTACCTCCCGCCAATCTTCCAGGTACTCGCTGACCTCCCTAACCCACCGTACAATATCGTGCTGCCTCCTATCATCGCACACCAGCCTCCGGTCATCGCAAACCAGCCGGCGACAATGCAGAACCCCAGGATGCGGCTGGGCTTCATTATGATGTAGCGGCGCGCTGTCTCCTATCCATATACGCAGGCGTGGGTTTGAAATGGTCGTGAACATGTAAAGTA
>NW_006768720.1:0-2056 GCF_000300595.1 Phanerochaete carnosa HHB-10118-sp
GCCCATTGCCGCCTCCGTGGCGTTCTTCATACGCTGATGCGCTTGACATCCCGATACTGACACTTCGGAGTGGTTAGCAGCTCTCACCCGACAGCCACAGCTCCGATTACCACTGATCCTACCTTCTCCCTTTCGCTATACCGGAAACAAGATTTAGGTGCTTGCTCAATATTCCAGAGTTGCAGCCGTTCCAACTTGAAAACGACTCGGATAGACACCCACGGGTAAATAAATTTTCAGAACTCGGAGTTCGAAAATTCCGCAGGCGCTAGAGCGACGCGTTTGGTAATCCCGCCATTACCTGAACCCCCTCCGCCTTCATCAATAGCGGCAGGGAAGGAAGGTTTACTTACATCCGGCGGAATCCTGCATTTGGTTCTTCGTGACGGTAGGCAGTCGGCAGTTCGCATTCAAATTTCAAATTTCATGCTTTACTTAAACCCAGTTACCCCCCAGGCTCCGCTTGCGGGATTACACCACCCACAGCTTGTGACTGACTTGCACGGGGTGGTATGTGCAGTATTCTTCCTGTTACAGCTACTTACAAACAATAGACCGCCTTTGCAAATGCTCACCCCGCTGCTTTGTTTACTTTTGGAGCGGAACTAGTGATTTGACTGGCTCGGTTTGGCCCAGAAGCTTTGACTGGCTCGGTTTGGCCCAGAAGCTGATGGCTTTGGCTTGGCTTCACCAGACTTAAGCAAGCAAAACCCAAGCCAAGCTACAAGCCACCGCAAGCCATAAGCCAGTGGCTCGGCTTTGGCTTGGGCCACGGCTTGCATCCTAATTAGGCAGGTGCTGTGGACTGACCTGTCAATGGTTCCACAGCTACCACACATACACTGGGCATCAAAAGTAAATGAACACCCACACCACCCGAGATCCAGCCACTATTGCAGCATGAGTCTCCAAGCTACTTCTCAGCTTTTATTTGTTTACATTCTACAAGGTCTTGGCTTGAATATTCACAAAAAATTGTAATATAATGATTAGCAAAAATTGTGCACTACAGCCAGTTTCTAGAGCAACTTTTGCATACATAATGCAGGTTTGGATGTAAGATCTGTACCACAAACTATTCGGCTCTCTGGCAGCTATATTTGGAGTCTGACTTGCTCAAAAAAAGTTTTTGAGACCCTTTCAGATATTTTACATGGAAGCAATCGTGCTCTGGAAATTTGAGGAGTGGAGGTGTTACATATTCTTCCAGAAGTCCATGTGCATTCCCTGCCACTCAGATGGCCATGATATGACTTGGAATAGCACAGGATGGAGTTGCCATCCAATACAGCTCATTGGAAAGCATGTATTTGGTTGAGAGAAGGCAATTACCTGTGGAACTGACAAACCAGAGAGCATCAGTCAAGTATATTGCATCTCAGCATTGTAAATCCCCACAATTATATTTCAAACCTTTGTCAATCTCTTGTATATTGTCCTAAGAAGTAGCATAGTTCCCTAAGTTGTGCTCAACTCTGTGTAGAAGAATGTTCTGGAGCACACTTTAGAGAGAACATGCAAGCAGTTCACCAAGGAAGGTGTGTATGCTTTGCCTTCTTTCTCCTGAGGTCCTGATTGATGTGGACTTGCGTCGACACACCACGAGGGATACTGCGTGGATCTAATCAGAAGGCGGCGCCGACAAGGTCTGGCGACTAGTGCGTTAGCTTATTCAGCTAGCCCAATAAACCAAGTGTATTAGTTACTATTCTAACGTATGAACAAAAGGCTTACCTAGCCCAATAAACCAAGAGGTTGAGATGGGGCTAGGTAGTGACGAACGAGGCCTTTATATACTAGTCAGGCTGCGCACGGACCAGGCATTACATAAGCGACTGGTGCTACGGCGACTGCTATTGTCTAGGGGACTTTAGGCGGGGAAACGAGGGCCGGCGTGTTATATCTGATGACGTTGTCGGGCCGATGGGGATAGGATGTCCGTTGCCGATCGGACTCGGAGGTAGACGGGGGCCGGTGTGTCATGTTGTATGACGTTGTCGGGCCGACGGGGGATCGGATGTCCGATGGAGATCGGAGTGCGGCTGTTACCGAGGAA
>NW_006768721.1:0-2055 GCF_000300595.1 Phanerochaete carnosa HHB-10118-sp
GCAACTTTAGATCCAATACTACCTAAATTGAGTGGATTTGTCACAATCTCGCGCACATCATGGCACCGCCGAGCTACTCCATCAACCTCTGCAGCTGTAGTGTACGCCTTAGATTGAGAATTAAGAACGATGGAGACAAAGACTGAGAGCATGAAGAA
This sequence comes from Phanerochaete carnosa HHB-10118-sp, assembly GCF_000300595.1. Classification (NCBI taxonomy): domain Eukaryota; kingdom Fungi; phylum Basidiomycota; class Agaricomycetes; order Polyporales; family Phanerochaetaceae; genus Phanerochaete; species Phanerochaete carnosa. The sequence continues at coordinate 159 of NW_006768721.1, forward strand.
GATACCTTGAAGGCCAAAGATAATATATGCATCTGTACATAGCCTTTGAAGTATGATCCAGCTGTATTGCGGCAGACGGTGGCTGCGGCTGCAATGTCAATGACAGAAGAGGCTGAAGACAATATTCTTAAAAAATAGTGTACGTTTATGTTCAACTAAGCATGCATGAGTATACTATGCACGAAGGAATAACATGCGTGGTATGGGTGAGGAAACCGCTGATATGCCTGGGCCAGTGTCTGTACTATTTTGAGCTCGTTGTGAAAATTTTGTCCGCACCGGTACCTAAAGGCCAAAACAGGCAAAATCTGTCCTCAGGCCTTCCCACCAATTGTCATGGGTCCCGAGATGAACCAAATGCATCAAGACAGCTGTCTTAAACATGTTTTTAGAGCAGGCACCCGCAGACATGCCCTGTCGCAATGCAGCCAAGTAGCCAAGGTCTGAAGACATGCTCCCTCCAGAGACGATCGACACCATTGTCGAACACCTCGACATATCCCAGCGGCCAAGAAAACCCCTTTCTGCTCGCTCTGTTACCACGAGAAGATCGAATTCAAGTAAGGTGAGAGTGTATGTGTATGTTGCCTCCTGGGACAGGTTTGCGCGTGCTTGACGTTCATTGCTACCCACAAATGCTGCCAGCTGCCAGTCGTGCTAGATCACTCGACAAGAGGCGGTCACTGAATTGTCCTCTTGCACATCAAGCAGTTCTGTTGCCCTGTTCTCCTCCACTGTCACCCATTTCACCCAGCTTGCTCCAGTTCCTGCAGTCGTTGTTGTAGTACGGCATAGCACATATGTCGCCGTCGAGCGATGCAGGGTGGCATGCGAGATTGCAAATCAAGTTGCGCTCGAAGCTGCGCTCGACAGCTTATGAGTAATATGAGCATTGAGCAGCTACACCAAGTATAGCTGCGGTGGCTTCCGTCGCTCCAAGTCCGCGATTGCGAACCAAGACGAGTGGCGGAGTGTCAGCAACTAACAATCCAACTGGACTGAGCTACGACAATGCTGAGGAGACAGATGAGAGGAATGTGAGTGAGAAAAGACCAGCTCGAGTCTGGCTTGTTATTGAGCAATACAAGCTCCTTATATACATGTCAGATTGAATATCTAGAATATTTTACAAATATATGGAGGTGTATGGAAAGTGAAAGAATACTATAGAATCCGGGAGAACCATCCGGATTGTGTAATATTCATGACATTACCCCTCCGTCTAGAATCGTGTCCTCACAATTATTTATCAGTCGATCCAAAGCCTCCCGATCCTCGTTGAGTTTCTGTTAAACTCAATACCTCCTCAATATCGCATAACACAATACGTTCCAAAATGACTTGTGTGATTCGATCGCCGGCGCGTACCTGGAAAGATTGATTGGTGGAGTTGATCAACACTATGCGCACTTCTCCGGTGTAATCTCGGTCTACAACTCCAGCGCCGACATCTATCCCTTTGACTGCTAACCCGCTTCACGGCGCAATTCGCGCATAGGTTCTGTTAGGGGCACGCATCGCTACGACGGTACCAACAATCTTACAATCTCGTGCCAGTATCTTAACGCTATCAGCCGAGTAAAGATCAAATCCAGCAGATTCTTCAGATCCTCGCTTCGGGAGAATCCCACCCATCCGTTGTACCAAGAGAGTGGTATCACGCGTGAGTATGTGAACAAGTCGTGTTAATAGAGGGGGGATTTGAATCGTCATAGGCGCAGGTTTGTCGGGACGTCTAGCATGGAATTCTTGAAGGAATTCTTGACAATTGGTCAAGTTCGCCCGTGATTCCCAGGAGCGGCGATCGTTGTAGGGGCTGTTCTTCCAGAGAACCTGATACTCCAAGTTTCCGTTTCAATCACGACGGGAGTCAAGAATGTCTTCAACTTCCTATTCT
>NW_006768722.1:0-2054 GCF_000300595.1 Phanerochaete carnosa HHB-10118-sp
GAAAAGCTCTTTTAGTCTAGCCTGTCTGAGCCAGAAGACAGAACAGGGCTTTTAGAGGTAGTCTCTCTAATCATGCCATAGAGTAGCTAGAGACAATTATGACCCAGGCTCTACTCACTCTGAACTGGGTTGCTTTACTTGTACAGTCTGTCTGAGCAAGACAGAGTAGAGCCTTTACAAATGGTGCCTCTAACTATTTCATTCCAGTTCAGTTCAAAGTTTGTGTCAAAGGTTTATAAAGAGATTTTGTCTAGGAAGGTGCTAGTGGAAACTACCAAAAGGTAGCAAGCAAGGTAAAAGATTAGAAGCAAGTCAAATCTCTGTGAAGACTTGGAGAAATTACACTTGTAAAGCATGTTGTGAGTAAAGATAGTAGTGGTTAAGGTGAAAAAAGTGTATGGATATACCTACTCCTCCTCCTAGTTGAGTCTGAGATGGCAAATTGCATATTTTAAGAGAGCAGTTGCTTTATTAGATAGCGGTTGAAGGTTCAATTCTAGCTGGGGGATCTTTTTATTTCAAGGATTTTTAGTGTTGAAGGCTAAGATAAAGCAATATTATGGCAGATAGTATAACTATATATACATTTCAAGATATATATGGGTGTTTTGAGATAGCAGAATGGAGTAAAACAGCCATTAAGTGTGGTAGCTTGAAGGATTAAACTTTATGCACAAGATCATGACTATGTGCTTAATTATGGGCTCATATGTCTGAATATGCACAATATAATAACCTGATACTTGCAGAGTATAGTAAAAGAGACTTCTAAAATATCTGTGTGAATGATGGACAAGTATTGATCTGTTAAGAGGAGTAAGAACAATGAATACATAGAACATTATTAATAATGCCAGATAAATTGTGATAATTTTACATATATTCGCTATAGTGCTAGACAGTATGAATAATAGAAATATAAAATATCAAGCAATTGTAGGCACTGCCAAGTTCACAATCCATTGTGCAGAGCTGTGCACCAAGCTTTAAAGCCAGTAGTTAGCACTTTATCACTGAATCATGGTCTTGACCAATTCTCATACTAAATACACAGTTATTATGTGTATAGAAGACCTTATGCTATATGGTATAGATGGACAAAAATATGTGAGGAAGAGTAGGAGTGATGAAGAGGGCAGAATATGCTGTGGCGCTTATAGGGCGCTTAATCTAGCGTTTTCTCACGCTTTGTTCCTTCCAAATCACTTCTTTAAACAATTAATTTGGCACAACTTTTTACACATTCTGGACCCTTGCACTGTGCTCTATCTGATGGTATAAAGATCATCTAGACATTGTGCTTTTATTAAAGTGGCCTATTCACAAAATTTGTTTAAGTCCCTAGCTCAAACATAAAATGCAGTGCTAAAGAGCCAAAATGGACCCAATTGTGACCAAATAATTTTTTACATCTAGATCTATAATAGAAATATATGTGTACCAAATCTACAGTCAATAGCTCAAGTATAGCAAGTTGTAGAGTGATGGGCAGATTTGTGTTAGTAAGTAAACTGACTCCCAAAGTGCTACTTCCAATGAAACATTTCTTTATTACATTCAGAAATTGTAAAGAGCTCATGATGTTAATTACTGCCTCTCGGAATAGGGCCTGCTTCCCAGCGGGCCCAGCATTGACCTCTCAGCGGTTCGAGAGACTAGTACTCCTCTCAGGGGAAGCCAATGACGCGGCGTTCATGCCAAAAGCACCCAATGTGCAACACCGTGCCACACCATCCAAGGCCTCGCTGCCGCATCCACCTCTTAAAAACACACCATCCACGCTACTATTCTACATCCTGGGCCTTTCAGTGCCCAACACAGTCCACTCCATGGCCTTTAGGCCCTCAGACCAAAACTGAACCCCCAGCAGAACCTCGACAATGCCCAAAATGACCTGCGCGCCTCCTGAGAACCCCGCCGTAGACGCCGCTTCTATTGCGGGTGATTGACAAGACCTCGTCTACTGACCTCCCCCAGTATGAGTACATCATGACACCCATAATATCTGTATCTCCTCTGCGTGTACTACATACCATTATGCATGACCTGCCCCT
>NW_006768723.1:0-2052 GCF_000300595.1 Phanerochaete carnosa HHB-10118-sp
ACACCGGCTGCTATGACACGTGCCTCAGGAACAGAGCCAGCAGCCCCCACGGTTCCACTACGTGTGCACACTGTCGAGCGGTTGCTCATGCGGTGGATCGTCGAGTAGGTCTGCCAGCTGTGGTTCTATAGCAGAATTCGTCGTCTCCTCCGTCGCATAGTTACTCGAGCATAGCAAAGAACACAATGTACGCTCTCGTTGCCGTAAGAGATTCTCTTGTTGGTATGCACCGTAGACGTCGTGGGCTTGTACCCAGCGCAGATTTACGACGGACTGTGTCCCTGATTAGTGTCTCGGAATAATCATCCGATATCCACACCCACCTCTAGGCTGTGAGTCAGCGACGTAGCCGACTCTAGTCTACTTTAGTACACGACAACGCTCACCGGCCAGTACGTGCTGTAGCCGTACGTGGCGAAGAGGCAGCTGCATTCGGGCCCCGCGTCTCCGAGTCGTAACAGCCGCTGACACATTGATACCGGATCGTGTGATGATGCATCGTTGCTGAAATGCTCCCACGCCATGGTTCCTGGAAACAAGTTGGTGCAGATGCTCTTGCTTGGGCATACTATACTGCACTATATCAGATGTAGCTGTTTTCAAATATGTCTCATTTCACTGATGATAGCGATAGGCCAGTGTGCATAGCCAATTTCTTTGGAGAAAGGCTGAAGGAAATGGACGGAATGCTAATAGGACCACGGCTCACACGCGCCACGTCCCTGTCCTCAGGGACTTGGTCGGACGGCGTTTGAAAGACAAGTAGGCCTAGTACAGTGAGATATGAGATAGTTAACAGTCCATGTCCCAAAATCCTTTAGCTGCGATACTAAATATTGTGTGCGCTGCTCCGCGCCCCTTTGAGGGGCGGATTGTTGTCTGGCTTTATCGTGTGTGACTGGGTGGTGGGGAGTAAGGGCGCGTCGGTTTTCTGGTGGAGTATCAATCCTACTAGTATGCCGATGACATTTACAGGATGGCCCATCAACGAAATATTGAAATTTTTAACCAAAACTATTCGGAGGTGGGGGTACAATGAGTATCCGCTCCATGCTTATCGCCCTCCCCTGAAAACTGCAAGTAGTCGCAAAACACGGTGCGCTGCTCTGGAGACGATGTTTGTGCGTTGATCTGAGCAAGTGGGAGATCGAACACTAGACCTGCCGGATTGAGCAGTCGAGGGTGGGAAGTACTGGCTTCGGCCGTCTCGGGCCATAGACGGAATTCTGCAATCATTCGCCCACGTCTGGGTGCATTCGGGCACCGCTTACCATGCTCTCGCACACGCAGCCTGAACGCCTTTCCCTGTCCCATATATACCACCACGGCGTCCGCAGTCTCATCTCTCTGCGTACCAGCCCCCACCTCTCTGTGTAGCGGCTCCCACCTCTCTGCGTAGCGGCTCTTCACCTGCCGCCAGAGGCATTCGTTTTTTATTTACGAAATGATTTCCATAGTAAGCGTGGATCCAGCTGGTAATTACATTGCATTCTGCATTGATTCACGTGTATATTCACGCTCCTTTGTATAGCGCTCCTTTCGAGCCCGACGAATATAACCCTCCCACATAGTATAAATCGTCTACCAGGCACAGACACGCCTTATCACTATGTGCCGACACTTTGGATCTGTGCACTCTTTGTCGCGCTGTTCGGGCTGTCCGGAAGTAAATATCGTCCCGCCCTCCGCCCTTGGAAGATTACTCACACGCACGCTGCGCCGCGCAGTCCTGCATCTTATTGAAGCCATCCATACCCGTCTGTGGTTTATGATCCCTACCGCTGTGCTCGCCAATATTGCGGAGGTGATTGGGTGGAGTGCTCGCCTATGGTCCAGCAAAAATCCGCCATTGATCGACCCGTTCCTGATGCAGTGCGTATCATTTTCGGTTGCTAGCCTTTTCTCGCCTGACGTATCTCCCTAGGATCTCTACTACCATCATTGCCCCGACACCGCTGGTAGCAGCGAACTTTGTTATCCTCGGACAGTTTATTACACCGCCGGCGCGCCGTGAGGTATAAATGAGTTGATGCCGTTACCGAACAGTTCACT
>NW_006768724.1:0-2052 GCF_000300595.1 Phanerochaete carnosa HHB-10118-sp
TAATTGGCTACAATATTACAGCTAAGACTTTGAGGTAGAAAAGTGGTATTATAGGACAATTCCAAGCTTATATTTGCAAGGTCTTATGCCTTAGTGGTATAGCATGCTGCGGTTAATTTCGGGCTGTGGGTTCAATTCCTGCTTGTGCCATTTTTTGGGCTTTTCGGAAATTCTTCAGCGTGTCTTAGCCGCTCTTGGGTGCTTCTGGGTAAGGCTCCAACCGTTTAGTTTACGTGTAAACTTTTTTTGTAAACACACAGTAAATGGTTGTAAACGTTTATAAACAGTTTATAAACAGTAAACAAACAGTTATTACAGGGATCTAACCCACTCTAGTGGATTGCGCCAGATTAGCCTCTGAGAAACCTGTGTGAGCCTACTGCTCTACTTGAGCCTGAAAAGATAGGTACAAATGTCAGTGCTTGAGCAACGCAAGGCGCTTGCTTGATGCACGAGAGAAAAGCGAGGCTGCAGCTTCCTACTTACAATATTGATGTCCCAAACACTAGGCCCGACTCGGACATGTATAGATAGTGCACCTACTCATGCGTACAGGGAAGGAGCAATGCGTGCATCACATCCCGAGCACGGACTGGCCATCAGGCAGCATCTGAACACTCCATACCTCAAGCATCGTGCTATGGTCATCCCTATGGCCCGCTGGTGTCCCCTACACATAGTGCACAGATTGCGGGCACACGGATAGTCTCGATCGGCCAGTGGAGGTTGCGAGAGGACAAACACTGGCAATCACAAGCTGCAGGAGCGGTATTGCCAGGCAGCACTGTACTGCGAGGGTAAGACCTACAAAGGTATCCGTGGGGCTTGTAAGAAGCTTGCGGTTCCGCCTTTAGAAGGTTGGCATGTCCTATCATTGACCTCGTCGTTGAGAAGTGGGCCGATAACCTATGCGAGTGTTAGCCTGGCACTTTGGGGGTGACACGACATACTCTCGCGCTAGGACTTCGAGAGCTGGCCTAGAGAAGACTGCCGCATGGGTGTGGACCTCTGATAGCCCTTTTTAGAGTCAATCTGCCTTAGTATCGCATGTGGTACTGTCATCGCTCAATGAGGTTGAACTAATATTAATATTGTTCCTCTTGAATGAAGTATGGGCTCACGACATTCCCACATACCACACTCTCGCAGGCAGGCTGCCAGTGCCCACAGTAGACTATATGTAGAGGAGCAGTCAATAAATACACATTATATTATATTCATAATGCTTGCCTTCAGACTGTGCTCAATACAAGTTAGGATCATGACTACCATTACTCCCAGTAAGTCTCAGGGCATAGGCGCTTGATACAGTGCGCCGGGCTTGGGGGTTCAAAGAGGCCGCCCGAGGATGATGCACAGGCAGTGCGATGCACTCTTCAGCCCAATAAAGGTCAAGTCTGTTAGCAAGACTATGAATGTACAACACTAAGACCTTTTACAAACAACAAGAGGAAACTGTATGTTTACTGTGTATAAACGTTTACACCAAGTTTACATGACTTCATTTACACACACGGAAACGGTAAACAGTAATAAACGTTTATACACAGTAAACAAACAAAACGGTTGGAGCCTTACCCGCTACGGCGCTACCTTGATGTGAGATGCGTTGTGCTGGTGTAGTAGTATGGCCTCAAGCTCTCATTGCAAGGCAATTTACAGAACAGTGGTATTTTGGTGACCAAGAGTGACATATACAAGATCATGTAAGCTACCAATACTCTGAGTTTTACCATCATGTGCATGCCACTCTCAAGGCAATAATCTCTCCACCGCACACCAGAACCTTCTGCATTCGTCAATCAATCCCTGCTGGAGACACCGCCTCGGTCATTCCATAGTGTGTTCGTGGAATTGATCGCAGAGTTGGTGGCGCACCCCCGGCTGACCTCTTCAAGGCTTTGCTGTGGATCGACTTCAAAGAAATGGGCTAATTGCTAGTGAGCCGCCCTTCCGTTGTCACCGTTTGTACTCATTTCAAAGAAAAAATAGAAACTGGGGCGAAGTATGATAGATACGCCCACACAAGCACAATGCTGATAAAGAGGATCA
>NW_006768725.1:0-2050 GCF_000300595.1 Phanerochaete carnosa HHB-10118-sp
TGCTGACTGTCACATATATGTTGACTGGCCAAACGAACAACAAAGTCTCCTTCGACCTCCCCTAAAGTTGCTCTGGTGAGTTTCCTTTTATGTATTCATCCATATAAGGCCATCGAAGGCCATCCACTTTCCATGCTCCTTCCTTCTGCCCACCACCATGCCCCCGCCCAATAGACAGCCACCCCCAGACGCCATTGTCCTCTGAGATTCTTATCCCCACTTCTACTTTCCCCTCGCTTAATAGTGACTCCACTGCGTGCTCACTTAGCGCAGTACGTCGCAAGGTGCGTGAGTAGTAATTTCTCTCGCATTAGCACTGTAGTTGACTACTCATATGCACGGCAGCCGCAGCACCGACTTCCACCTGCCTGCACGGCTATGCGAGGGTCCTGTAATGCAGGAGAACAGTGCAAATACACAAGGTCCATTGATGCTGTCCTACCTAAAGCGTGCCTCAGACTCAGGCTCTTTTTGTCACTCGCAGACATCCGCATATGGTACGTGACATGCATATATGCGCTCGATTGCTTATAACTGACATGCATAGGCCCTCGTAAGACATTTCCGCTCACTCAGCAAGCTAAACCCTTCTACCCTGTGGTTTCACTCGCATACTAACGCCATTCTTAGTAGCTGTATATGGCCCACTCTCTCGTGCTCCGGGACCCACACAAAGCCCTCGCAGTAGGCATAGCAGTCTGCAGGTAGTTTCGTACATGAGAACTTATGCACACGACTCATTCAGGGTTCGCTTTATGCACGCTGTGCACCAACTGTGTAGCCGTTGCGCCGGGAGCCGCTTGTTGGCTGATATCATGTTTGCATGCGACGCGACTCGGAGGGCATTATCGTCTCGATACTGCCATTTTATGCAACCTATACTTTGTATTCTATAAACCTCTATGAATATATTTCTCGCCGCTCCTAATTTCAATGTGCAAATCAGTCCCGAATATTTTTGAATATCCAACGAATTGTTGAGAGCGCTCAGGCAAGTGCTGCCAGCCTGGCGCTCCCTGGTAATGCATTACCAACCTTACCCGAATGGTAAAGGTCCCCAGACTGGTAAGCTTTAGTTATCATACAGGTGAGATATCTACCTTGGCAAGCCTATTCTCATAATGATTACCTTTATAAGCGAGATTAGCTTTGCCAGGGCTGTTCAGGCTAGGTAAGCTGCTGATTTTTTTGCTGATGATGCGAGTTCGAGATTTATCATCTATGCCGCCGCCCAGTTCCAGTTTGGCGACGTTGCACTTTAGTTCGCGCTCGTGCATGCGCGTACACGTACGCTCATGTCTGTGCATCTGCGTGCATTTTTGGGCACTCTCAGGCAATATGTTGCATGGGTGCTCACCTCTCAAATGAAAACGAGTTTTTGCATGTTTCTAGTTTACAACATGCTGATTTTTGTCCATGCCCAACCTTCATACAGCTGTGTAAATTTCATCTGTCACATGCCATACAGTTATCCACTGCTCCTTGATACACCACCATTCCTTGATACAGTGTGCAGTTCAAAGCTTTCAGGGTGTCTTAAATTAGCAGAAAAATCATGGTATGTGTATCCTTTCTGGAACTCTTGCAGAGTGATGCTAGAACATGAGGGAGCATGTATTTTATGCTGGAGCTGGAAAAGTATGTTGATGTCACATCAAGACATAAAAACGATCTACAGATAAATCATATCCTGCGTCGTACCATTCATTTATGGGTGGGGGTATGGAACCCCAGCCGCCTTCAGAGCCGCCGCCTTCAGCGCCACAAAGTTTGGGGTGCCCAGGCCAGTGACAGGGTCCCAGCCCTCCAGAGCTGGGAAGCCATTCGTGTTGCATCCAGGGTTGCTGCCGGTCGTGATGTCGTTGAACGCATCAGGGGTCGCGTACAGGAATGGGTTGAGGAAGCCGAGCGCGCTCTTGTTAGCAGCGATGAGCGCGTCGTTGATGAGCGAGATCGCTCCGGCGAAGACGGGGGTCGAGATGCTCGTGCCGTTTATTGTCTGAATCGTGCCGTTAACGACGATTGTCACGTTGATTCCGACCGCCGAGAC
>NW_006768726.1:0-2048 GCF_000300595.1 Phanerochaete carnosa HHB-10118-sp
GGGAATGCGAGCGCCGTTACGCCTGCCGGGGTGAAGTCCACGAACCGGCATCGGTGTACGGAGAGCGTTTTGGCTTCGACCATGTATTGGAACCGCAAAGGGCCGTCAGAGCTAATTTTTGTTTCTCTCGTGCACGGGAGGATGGGGAAATGACCGTGCGCGGGCGACCTGTGAGGTCTTTGAGGAGGACCAAAGTTTTTGATCGAGCCAAATGCGGCAGGAAGCGCGTCTGTGTGGACGCGCTTCGCCTCGTTCACACCCGACCAGGTTCACGGTTCAGCTCCTCGGTTACTCTTCATATTTTACGAGTCTCCTTACTCGAAAACAACCATAAAATGTCTTTCCTTGGTGGTCGTGGCAATACACCAGCTGGCTCCGTCAACCCGGAGCGCGTCGAGATGGCCATGCAAGAGTGCGTACGCGCTCAACCTTGGATTATTGCGAGCATGCCGAACTGACGTTCGCTCATAGGCTTGACATGATTACGGACGTCTTCAACAAGCTCGTCTCGTGAGTTCATACTAATAGTCCAGTTCATTCACGCTCAACCCGCGACGCCGCGCTAGGTCATGTCACACCAAATGCGTCAGCACACGATACGCGGAAGGAGACTTGAACAAGGGCGAGAGCGTCTGCATCGACCGCTGCGTAGCCAAATTTTTCGAGGTCAACAAGAAGGTCGGCGAGAAGTTGCAAACAATGGGGGGAGCTGCTGCTGGCGCGGGAGCGACACAAAGTGCGTTCGGACAGCTGTGAGGGTGTCGCCTGTCGAGGGAGCCCTGGTGATGAAAACCTGTACCTTACTCTCATATAATATGCTCCGGCAAGCCTCTAAAGCTGTGCGCCGTTCGGACGTCGCGAGCCATCCCATTTCAGATCTATGGATATACATATGCCATCGCAAGACACATACAACACGCTGGGATTAGAGGTATAGCAGCAAGAAGTCGACCGTGCCTGGAACAGCGACCAGTTACTTTGCTTGGACACCCGGGAAACACTCAGCCATTGTCTTGGAGTGCTTATTCTGAGCATGCTCTTCGAGTCTATATGACGTAGGTCAAGCTGTGTATATGGCAGAGTTCGTCTAGTGACTCACGCGGGTGCGCGGGTGGTCAGTAGCTGGTACATTGTGCGGGTAAGCGGTAGTGGCGGTTATGAGGGCACAGGGACTCACGAAAGTCTGACGGCAGGTCTGGCACATGATGTTCTTTGCTGCCTCGTTGACTTTGGTCTGAGACTTAGCAGTAGATGCTGTCTTGGCCTGGTTGCGCTCCCTCTTCTGTTGCGCTCTGGCACCCTGCGAAGATCAGTGGGTGTAAGTAGGGCTGTCTCGGGTCCGATCTAGCGATCTGCGTACGTTTCCCATTTTATCTGGAGAAAACGAAGGTGGGTGTGAAGCGATAGGACGAAGAGAGCGGGGAGAGGGAGGGGATTAATGCACCGCCTGGAGAAAGGCTGGAGGGAGAGCAAGTGCTGTAAAGCTCTGGAACGTGGCTTCGACCCCGGAGCAAACGCTCGATCGACAGAAATGGGCCTGAAATTACCAATTCGGACGTATCCCGGCGGACGAAAACTTTTGTTATGCGCAAGATTGGGACCGAGTCACTGCTCCCCGAGGCCGTTCGCTCTGGCCAGTGAAATTGGATCCGAGCCCCGGCTGTGAGAACATGAGCGATGGTTTTACCACCAGCTCTTTTTATACCGCACGTTGAGCATTCTCTCGCTCACTCAGCCTCCGCCCTACTCCCCTCTCAAGACACTCCCTGATGATGCTCGTTAACGGAGACCTCGATGCCGCTCGCGCTGCAGTCGCAACGCAAGTGAAATTTGACATCCTGACCGAGTCGCATGAGGCCGTGAGTCCCACCATGACTCACGCATGAATGTCGAGGCTGAGTGTGATGCGCTGCGCAGGATAATGAGAAGGCAAGGCAGGAGATTGCGAGAAGCTTCATCTGTATGTACATTCCATCAGTCCAACTTTTTGACGTAGACGACTTACATTGGTCCACAGCCGATACCATTACAGGCAGGAGTCTTCATTG
>NW_006768727.1:0-2046 GCF_000300595.1 Phanerochaete carnosa HHB-10118-sp
GCACTGTCTCTCAGTGCACGATGATGTGTCTTGAATCTCGATGCTGCTAGGGCCCAACTTGGGACATAGCTTAGTTCTATACATGCCCAAACTTGCCGCAAAAAGTGGCTGAAAATTTGGCCGGTGCTAAAACATCATTGGAAAAACTTTGGAGGTGCATTTTTGAGCTCCTTTTGCCTTGCTGAACCCTTTCCTGTACTCAGTTTGGTCAGAAAAATTTGTGTTTGAACACCAGTGCTTTTGTCAAGTTTGCCTGTCCACAACTGTACAGCAATATAAATATGATAAATCAGTCTTAAAATGTGAACAATGCACACAAAGTGTTTGTTACCTCACCTAAAGAGCGCCGAATGGTTGTGGTTCAAAATCAAATGGGGTGATATAGATTTGTGCTATGTCATGCTTTTGAGCTTTGTCCTTTGTGACACAAGGCTACTGTGATGGACATATACATTGGTGAGCTGAGAGTACCTCTGTCTTCCTCCCAGCCTCTGGACCTGTTGGCAAGCAGGTTGCGTGCACTGCAAAGGTTAAAAACTGGCCACTAGTGAAAGGACTGATAATGTGCAGGCCTGGCTTGGGCTTGTGGTGACATTGAGCCCAGCCCTGAGCCTGAGCTGAGCCTGAGCCTGGCCCAAGCCATGTGCTTAAGCCTGGGCTTGCCAATCTTAGGAAAAGTATTTATATGCTACAAAAGTGAGCTTATTTGTATGTAATAGGCTATTATTGCATGTGCCCACCATACTGCAGCCTCCAAAGGTTATGTGACCATGCTACAAGCCATGTTATGGCAAGGTTCATGAAGGGGCACCTATGGTGAATGCCAGGCGGTGCACAGTCACACCTAGTCACACACTAGCAGGGACTGCCCAGTTTGGTAAGTTAACATTTTGTCTTTTATGTGTATATAAAGTCGTTCTTACCATGTTTTGAGCCCAGGGAACAGCAATACATTTGGTGCACCCAAGCCTGGGCTTTCGGGCTGAGCTCAGGCTTGACTTCATTTCAAGCCCTGCCTTAAGCCTGCTGCCAGGCCCGACTTGGATCAGGCTTTTTTTGGGCCAGGTTTGACAGGCTTGCAGGCTTTGAGTTGAGCTTGCAAATTACTAGGAAGAACCACTCAGATCTTCAACACCTGGTATTAAGCACTTGGGTGGCCTCAGAGTTGGCTGTGGGAACCAAGCAGATATTTGGGCATACAAGAATTGATGTTCTTGGATGTTATGTTAATTTTATTAGTTAAGCAAAGATTCTTGTTTTTCTGTTCATTTTTCTCCTTTGAGCAAGCTATTGAATATACAAGTTGAAGATGCACGGTGACACCATTGCACACAACTCATGACAGGCACTTGCTGCTCGTGCTCTCTGCAAATATTGTTGAAGTGCACAGGCTCCACTCTCCAAGTACCAGACTCCAGCACTCTCGGGTGTCCGGGGTCTGCATTCCTAGTATAGATACTAATAGAGTACTTCATGTATATAAGACTCTTCATGCCTGCTAGAGCCTATTAGACCTCACTCTACTTGCAACCCCCACTTGCTAGCACCTACAACCAGCCTACAGGTGAGTACTACATGAACATCCTCTACAGTGATCTCAATGCTTGAGCATATAGCTTGCATCAAATATCACTGCTGCTTGCACATTCACAATTTCCCACCAGCACACCACATAAACCAGGCCACTGTGGATGTCCTCATGGTCAGAATTTGCCCACAGAGGAGATGTGAAGCTGGGATGTACCAACATCAACCAGCTGTATTAAGTGACTCAGATCAACAAAGAACAAGGCAAAACAAAGAGTGTGGAGTGACACAATGTCACACTCAACTAAGTGTTTGAACCACGACCATCTGGCGTATTACACTCACTACCTTATGTCTGCTAGCATGAAGTGCTTCTTTGCATGGCGTCCACAACTGCTTTCTTCACATGGCGTTCACAACTGCTTTCTTCAGCAGCAGCCTTATCATCCTCCAATACGAGCTCGAAAGCAGATGGCTCTGTGCTCCCATTTTCTATGAAGGTCAAAAGGTAGAAAAAAA
>NW_006768728.1:0-2043 GCF_000300595.1 Phanerochaete carnosa HHB-10118-sp
AGAGAGCATGGCATCAGTGCTGGCGGATCCAATACTGGTCATATAGATGGCTATGGCAACAGCAATGGGCAAAGTCAGGACTGACTGCTGGGGGGAGGAAGCAACTGGGGAGCAGTGCATCAGAATGGTCATACACACCGGGAAGATAGGGCATGCGGCTTACTATCTATGCTCTCCGGATGCGCAGTGGCATTGCTACCATGGTATTGCTGGGTTTGTGTAGACAATGGCCATGTATCTTTGTTGTTAGATCTTCTGAGCACAACCTTACAACTAGCTCTCTTGTATCAGCTTCTGTTGCATTACTTTGGGAGTAGCTTATACAAGCTAAGTCTGCGCTTATCTTTTCCATGAGATGATCATACCCAGCAGTTGTCATTAACCATATCTCTAGCGGACTGGTGTGCATTTGCAATCACTGTGAATGGTGCCACGTTAAGCATGAAAGAGCCATTGTGCATGCTCAGCTTGCAGCTCACAACAGATCCAAACAAGCAGACACACCTGTAGTATAACATACCATCCCACCGATAGATCTTTGAAACTTTGATGGAGACAGCGAGAGGGAAGTGAGAGAAAGAAGAGAAAGATGAAGCAGAGACGAGGGAGCGTCAGACAAGTTGTTGAACCGTGGCCGTGGGAACATGTGAGATGTACATGAAAATGACACCATCCTTGTTTAGGGCAGAGTCATAACTACCTTTGGATCCTGCAGTCTCAGGCAGTCTCAGGCAGTCTCAAGCGGTTCAATACTATCCTCGACACCCGAAGTGCTGTGGTCTCACCCAGCACTGCCGAGATAACAACGCCGCGGGTACACATTGGCATATTCATCATTGGTGGGGTATGGTACTGCAGAGTACCGTACTGTGACTGGCACGATGGCAGCCTGTCATGCTCAAATAGAGGTTATCCAGTATACTGTAGCATAGCAAATGGAGCAGCTCCAGCAGCCGCCACCATAGGCCGACGCTACCTGATTGCAACTTAAATGACAAGACAGCTACAAGAGTCAGGGCAGTGGAGGACTTTTGTTACAACGATAATATAATATACAGGCTTTGCAAATACACATTCAGTTGGCATAAGTATGTGTGGACTGTATGAGCTGAAGAGTTGACTTGTTACATAAACTACGTAGTTGTACACAGTTGTGCGAACACTGACGCTTACAAGTACGAACGCTGTGTAGTCTGTGTACAAGCGCCCTGTTTCGTACCTTTGGGTGTTTCCTGATGATTGCAAATAATGCAATGTTAAAGCTCTCTTCCCATGAAAACAGAAGATGAATAGCTGAATGCTACAGCTACAATGTGTGCCTTTATGATTATACTATTTCATATCCAAATACGAATGGTCCTTAAGCAAGGGGAAGAGGACAGAGTGAACGGGTGCCAGAGCCGGGTGCACTCTGTGAGCATCATATCTAAATATAGAAGGAACAGTGTGGTGATGTCAGAGGGTAGTTTTCGACGGTACTACAGATCAAAACTAAGTGCTACCGTCTGACCGTGGTCTGCTCCCCACTGATATAAAAGAGGGCAGTACCGTGTTCAGTAAGCTTGAGTGGCGGGGCGCTGGTTGCGACACTGACTGCATATTCAGTGCGACCCCTTGTACTGATTCCTCGCTCCACTTCGAACTCCTTGTACTGATTCTTTGCTCCACTTCGAACTCTCGGCTTTCGGTTCCTGCACAATTACATTGTTCAGCGCGGTGCCAATGCAGAACAGGTTCGCTTCTGTCCTCACCTTTTCATTTCGCGTACGCAACGCCCACTCAAGGTCTTCCTCACCGAGACCAAATAGCGCCGGCTGCAGGAACCTCCCATCCGGCATGTCAGGGTTATGTTGAAGTGCAACGGCCGGATGGTTTTTCACGGCCCTTGTAACCTTGTCACAGAGAGCGTAAAATTCTGCTTCTGAACAGCTCTTTCCACAGATGATGAGGAGCTGTTGCAGTAACGGGAGTGCGAGTAGAAAGTTGGAGGGGAGACTGGACCAACTGCGAGAGCGAAGATAGTGGATGGACAGATCGGCGACA
>NW_006768729.1:0-2043 GCF_000300595.1 Phanerochaete carnosa HHB-10118-sp
GTCAAGCTCCTGTTCACCTCTTCCGTTAGCGCCGCGCACGGCTGGGACCCGAACGACGGGCCCGTGCCCGAGGCGCCGCTGACCGACCCCGTGCTCGCAACGACGTCGGGGTACGCGGCATCGAAGTATGTTGTTGAGCAGGTGCGTGCCGTCACGCCACGATTCCCGGTACAGCCGCGCGATGCTGAAGGAACCGCCAGATCCTCGACAGAGCATCGCACGCCGGCTTGGAGACGACTTCGCTGCGCACCGGCCAGCTGTCCGGCCCCCACACCACCGGCGCGTGGAACACGACAGACTGGGTGCCGATGCTCGTCAAGTCCAGCATCGCCCTCGGCGCACTGCCAACCCTCGACCACGTACGTAGCGCCCCCGTCTCCTCGCGAGCTGCGTTCTGACCAACAGCACGCGCAGACCGTAGACTGGATCCCGATCGACACCGTCGCTGCCGCCGTCACCGAGCTCGTTTGCTCGCCCGCACGCTCCAGCGCCCCGGGGCTCCTGAACGTCGTGCACCCGCGCCCGACGGCGTGGGCGCGCGTCTTCGGCGCGGTGAACAGCGCGCTCGCCGCGCCGCTCCCAGTCGTGCCGTACACACAGTGGCTCG
The DNA here is from genome assembly GCF_000300595.1 of Phanerochaete carnosa HHB-10118-sp. Lineage (NCBI taxonomy): Eukaryota > Fungi > Basidiomycota > Agaricomycetes > Polyporales > Phanerochaetaceae > Phanerochaete > Phanerochaete carnosa. Next base: position 608 of record NW_006768729.1, read on the forward strand.
CCAAGCTCGAGGCGCTCGCCGCAAGCGCGAGTGGCGCGCAGCTCGAGGCCGTGGTGAGTTCCACACGCTGTCTCCGCGTGCCAAGTGCAAAGCGCGCTGACGCGTCACGCACGCCCGTAGCCTGCGGCCAAGATCCTGCCGTTCTTCCGCGCGCTCGGCGCCGGGCCCCCCGTCGCGTTCGCCACGCACAGGTTCCAGGAGGCGTGCGTCGCGGTGCGTGGGCTCGTCCCCGTCGGTACCGAGCATGCGCAGGCGTGGGTGGCGTACTGGAGAGCGAAGGGCTTGATCGCGTGAGCAGGCCAAGTTGAGCAGGCTATAAATCGGATGTACAGCGATCAACAAAAGTAACGCGTGCAGCTGCAGAGGTGTCGAAATCTGCTCGGCGGCTTGTTAATGACCAGTGCTATCCGTACGACTCGTACATGGATTCTACTAAGGCTGTATCCTTTGACTGGTAGAAAGTCAAAACCATGCGTCGCTTGGTCAACTTGAATCAGCCCCCCACTGGTTTTGCGAGGACGGCCGTGCAGGCCGTGCACTCTTGGCTTCCCGTGCATCATGCTGCTTTAGGCCGTACATAAGTTACGCCGATACACATGCAGATACATACAATGCACACTAAACGAACGTTTGGTTGTGCTGATATATAGCAGTAGAATGGGAGAGACGCGCCTCTGTCACTGAAGCCCAGCACAGACTGGGGACGCCTCAGTCGACCAGCGTGAGACGGCGGGCGCGCAGGGGAAGGTCAGAGTTGTGGGGGCTTGCGATGGGCACGTACGACGTGAGGAAGCTTGAGATCGGGGTGGACGACTCCTCGTTGGTAACGTCCACTGTCGCCGCGCAAGACGGTGTGTACGTTAATATTCGCTGCCGGAGGGACCGGATGGTGAGATGGAAAGTGATGGTGGCCGACGAAGGCGAGTGCAGTGACGGAGTCGAAGTCGCAGCTTCTGTGACCATGGCATTACATTACATCGGGACCCTAACGTTCAACACTTGGCGCTCCGATGTTCATGACCCCAATCGACAGCCGTACAATGTCTCCGGAGTATTGAGAGCAGACACGTCCTCGGTATAACACGCTTCGTCGTTAGAGGTGTGCAGAGCTCATGCGCGTTTCATCCAGCGATACAAACAGTGTTGGATAAATATTGGTCCTTCTGACCACATGCCGAACATACAAGCATACAAGCAATGTTAAATATTAAATAAATATCGGTCCTACATCCTTACATCCTTTGTGCCACATTAGAGGAAGGCGATATCGACGGTCGAGGGCGAAGCCAAGACGGAAGTAAGAACAGTGCCGTTCTGCTCTATGTCGAAGATCAACGCGCCAGAGATGTCGAGAGAACCTGTGGGGGTCTCGGCAGACGCGCCAGTGAAGTTGAGCGCACCAAAGTTGACAAAGGGCAGTGGAATCTCCGGCCCCT
>NW_006768730.1:0-2041 GCF_000300595.1 Phanerochaete carnosa HHB-10118-sp
CGCTCTAATCATCGGTCACCGACATCACTGCAGGGTCAACGCGACCCTTTCCCACTGTTGATCAAACCTTGATCGACCCTGTGATACCACGTCCAGAACGAACTCTATCTAGGCGCCGCCATAGACTGTTGTTCTCGAGAGTATGGACAGTTCCCCAAAGATCGAAGCCCTGAAGGGCACGGAGAACTACTTTTCCTGGAACATTCAAATCCAAGACGTTCTCACACTCGCTTCGCTGTTAGAATATCCCAAGGGTACGAAGACCCTACCTGCTGATGCGGCTCTGGCAGCCGATTGGCAGACGAAAGACCGGAAGGCATTAAGCGCCATCCGCCTCCGGTGCGCCCCCGCCGTCGTCGTTCACATCGCCGACTGTACCACCTCGAAGGACGCGTGGGAAACACTCACGAATACGTTCGCCAACTCCGGTATGATGTCGAGGGTCACGGTGATGAGGAGACTGCAGAAGACGCAGATAGGGGAGGAGGCGAATATGGAATCAGAGATTCGCCAAATGAAGCAATACAGGTCCCAGAATAGTCAGATGGGAGGCACGATGAGTGATCTGGAATTCGCTCAGAATATTCTAGCCGCACTTCCCCAGTCCTGGGACCCCCTCGTTAACTCCACCCCTATCACAGCTACCACAGCTGAGGTCACGGGACGTATTCTATCTGAAGAAGCCCGTCGCGCCGAGCGCGTGGCATCAGCTACAACCTCTACAGCCCTTATCGCGAAGGGCACCGCCAAGCCGAAGCGGAAATCAAAGTTCCGGAAGGGCGTCATGTGTCACAACTGTCAGAAAGAAGGACACATCAAGGCTGAATGCCGATCAGCCAAGACCCAGACTTCCGGTAACAACGGCCAGTCTAGCACATCGAACGCACATGTGGTCGAACTCACGGACAAATCCGACTCGTACGCCTTCGCATCGCGTGAAAGTACACCCGCTTTTGTCGCCAAAGGCGAGACCTGGCTCGGGGACACCGCCGCCGAGCATCATATCGTACGTGATCGCACAGCATTCGTGACTTACGTCGTGACACCAGGCAGCACCATCACAGGTGTTGGCGGCGCTTGTGCCGCATCGGGCCGTGGTGATGTGCGCGTATTGTTCGCCACCAAGGCCGGGACCGTGCCTGTCACTTTGAAGGATGTCCTGCACGTGCCGTCTATGCAATATAATTTGTTGTCGCTGGGTCGCATGACCAGCGCCGGCATCAAATTTATTGGTGAAGGGGACGGGCTGTCTCTAGTCGACGGTACCCGAATCATCGGTACCGGGCGGAAGGTCAGTGATCAGCTGTATCATATGGATTTGAGAATCCGCCGCCCGGCACCGTCCCCCACGACCTCTGTGTCACGAGCACTCGCAGTGCGCACCACTCGTACTTGGTACGAGTGGCATTGCGCACTGGGTCACATTAACCGAGGCCAGCTGCAAGAGATGCAGAGACTGGGCCTGGTTGATGGGATGACGGTTGACACCGCATCAGACCCTGAATTCGAATGCGAGACATGCATTCAGGCGAAGCACGCGCGCGCTCCGTTCCCCGAAATTGCCACTACCCGCATTCATCAGCTTGGCGATCTAATCTTCTCTGATATCTGGGGCCCTGCGCAGATCGCATCACTGCAGGGCAACCTTTATCTTATCAGTTTCACTGATGCTGCCTCCCGGTATGTGATGATCGCATTCATGAAGACACGCGACGCCGCCCTTGATCGTTTCAAGAAATTCGAGCAACTTCTTGAGACACAGCGCTCCCGGCGCATCAAAACCATACACGTGGACAATGCCAAGGAGTACACGGAAGGCCAATTCAAGGCCTACCTCGAATCTCGCGGCATCATCTGTCACACCACGGCACCCTACTCGCCTCCGCAGAACGGCGTTGCTGAACGTCTGAACCGCACGCTTGCTGAACACACACGCGCGATGCTTATCGCGCACGAATCCCCTAAGTTCTTGTGGCAGGAAGCTTTCGCTTACGCCTGTTATCTTAAGAACCGGTCCCCGACCCGATCACTCCGAGGTGTG
>NW_006768731.1:0-2039 GCF_000300595.1 Phanerochaete carnosa HHB-10118-sp
CCCGCCCAGCCACGCAGTCTACTCACACATGTTCAGCCTCAGGCTCTCGACCACCTTGCGATCCACTTGACTTGCAGATCTCCCTTCCCAGGGCGAGAACTGCAGCTTCATCTCAAACGTGAGGCTTGATCCCGTCCTCATCTGGCTCCATCATCCTGGCTGTTCACGATAGTCTGCGGTTAGTCGAATACATGCGCTCAAAGCAGAGGAACGCGCACTCGGCGGTCGCTCAACGTCGTCCGCCTTCTCGAGTGCGGCTGACGATGCGGCGGAGCTTGGTGGCCGCAACCACCGCCCAGGTTCGTCCTGTGTAACCAACAAGAGAGCTCGCGTTCTGGCCGTGCTGCAGAACCGTGACGAAGATACCTGTAGTTCGGTGTCAGATAGCGAAGGTAAATAAGACAATGACTTGGCATACCACGTGCAACTGAGTCATCTCGGGTCGTGTGTCCAGCTGTCCAACGCGTTCGATAGCGACTCCGTGCAGATAGAAGCGAATAAATGAGCGATTTCTTCGGACCTTCTGCGCGCCTCTTCGGGTTATCTAGCCAACGTGACCCGCGCCTCGTGTTTATAGCCCTCGCTCCGCGCGCCCACTCGTCTACGACCGAGGGCTGCGCGATAGCGTACGGATTGCGAAGCTTCTTGGCGTGCTCGACGGCGGAGCCACGACCCGCCCGGTCAAATGTCTTCGTCGAAGAACTGGCCCGTCCACAAGCCTTCTACCACTTGCGTCTTCGCGTCGTACGGAGCGAGCTGGTGGGCATGAGTTGGCGCGTCTGAGCGCAATACCAGCGGGGGTGATTACGAACCTGACGGCGCATTCCAACTGCAAGCATCCCTCTCCAAAACTTGACTCCTACTCTCACTCTAAACCGCTCTTTGCCACGCAGACGGCCCCATTCGAGAGCCTGGGTCACTGGGCGCACCGGTGCATCCTGGGCGACCGCCCACATGGCCTATCCAGCGACCTTCCGATCCGCGGTTGACTTCGATGCTTTCGACTGGGTGTTGTATTGGCACAGACGAGACGTTTGTATGGAAAAATAATGCGGACTACGTCCTTATGCTGTATTTGGCGGGCTTTGGGTTCTCTGCTTAGCTGCATGCGTTGTAAGATAAAGCGAGGACTCACCTTGGGACTAATGTCGCGCCCTCTGCCGTCTTCTTTCCAGATCTCCGAGTTCATGACCACTCATCGTCCAAGTTCGCGGTTGGCGGAGAGCCCATAGCTGACGACAAGACGTTTGCGTGGGTGGATTCCAACATCTTGCGCGCTATTGAACGCGTCCCAGGAGGCGATACCTTCGACGTGCGCAAATGGCCTCGAGACTTAAGCTCGCGTTCGGCAGCATCGACGTTCGGATATGTATTCGCAATATTGCCTTCTAAAGACCACTCAAGCTAGATGCTGGTCAAGTCTGATGAGGAGCCCATGGTGAGTCCTGGGCGGATCATGACCAACGACGTACCGAGCAATGCGGCGTCCTCAGTCTCAAAAATGCCAAATAACACCCTCTCATGTACCAAAATACCAAAGAAAAACTTTATTGTACGTGCGGCTGTCTAGCTCCAGGTGAGCGCGGGACACAAGGACGTCTGGTGCGAAGGTCGTTTGCGTGAAAAGTGGATAGTGGCTTGCAAGCTGAAACGCACGTCGCGCCACAAAGGTCTCCGAGGAGTCTTGGCTGAATGTACCGCAGAAGATGAGTCAGGAATGGTATATGATCGCGGTGAGATGTTGCGAGCACTGGGAGGTCGCCAACGGACCTCGGGAACTCAACCTTGCCGGTGCAGGCTGATGCTTACTTCCGGCATCGCAGTCGGGAGAGGGCCTAAAAATCCACTTCGTCGGTGAGCCATAGAAGTTGAAAATCGGCCAACGTCGCAAAGGACGGGAAGTCAGAGTAGAGACTGGAGATGCAGCGAGAGCACGCGTCGCGCGCAGACGCCCAGCGAAAGTGGCGGGAGACACGTGCCACGGCGCATCAACTGGCGCATTCGGGCGCATCAGATCCTTCGTGGCGATGATGCCAACA
>NW_006768732.1:0-2039 GCF_000300595.1 Phanerochaete carnosa HHB-10118-sp
GGTCCCCATCACGACATTCCCGGTGTACACTGGGCTCTCCGTCGGTGTGCAGAACTACACCTGTGGAGCCGACGGTACCTGGTCGTACGTCGAACATTCCCGTCTACTGCTGCTGATTTTGGCTCATGTTACTCTTGTGCAGTTCCATCGGCGCATTCTCCTACCTATACGACATCTCCTGCCTCCCGTTGGACACCCACAGGGCGTTCACGTCGTTCATTGCTGGCCTCTGGGATGCTGCGCCGCAGACAGTGACTGCCGCAGACCTCGTTACCATCACCAAGAACCTCAATCCCGGCGTCGGGCTCGGCGTCCACTACTGGGTCCCAGACCCGCTCAACGCGACAAGCGGCAGCACCTTCGCCAAATGGGACTTCAGCCAGTCCGAGCTGATGGTCAACGACACCAACAAAGTTAATGCCTTCCTCGTCGCGTCCAAGACCGGCAATGTCCCCGACCCGTTCACCCCGTCGGTGAACCTGAACTGGCTCGTCGAGTCCGCACTGGTCGTCGACGGAAAGAATGATGGACAGCTGGCGGACCAGGTGTTCAGGATCAACACGAACGGCGGACAGGCACCGAACACTGTACGCGATACCTCTTGTGGCTTATCCTGCTCCTGGCAGGGACTGATCTCATTTCCAGAGTTGCACTCCGAACGCCGATACCCTCCAAGTCAAGTCTACCATGGACTTCTGTACGTCCCTTGCCTCTTGATTTTATTTTTAACACGAAATGACGCTGAATTATACGTATTTACAGTATTCTACGGCGGAGCTTGGAACGATACCATCTTCTAGGCTGAAAAATTGCTGCCATAAGCGAAGCGGGTCCCATAGATGGCTTACTTCTTTGTATTGCGAGTTATGGTCGATGATACTAGTACATAGATATCTTGTATTGGTCTGGGCATTATGTTTGTAAAAGTCTTCGAAGATATACCGTCCAGTATATCGAATGCAAGGGTCGGGAGGAGACGGCTGGCGCCCCTGAAGAGATGGCTTATGTAAGCCCGCCCGCGGCCGCATTTGGATTGTGCTCCGCCGGGATTTGTCTTCCCCAGTGACCACCACCACCAACATTCTCTTATCTGTTCATTTCGTCATGAGCGAATGATTGTATGTTACTGGGGACTTCGTTATCCGGGGAAACGTTCCACTGCTTCCAGCCGCTTGGGCCGCACCGAAGTGCGGTCGATAGCAACTTCGAGACATGATCGTCGGAGGCTCGACGACTAGCCTGCATCCGTGTTGGTACGATGTAACGATGCAGGTGGCAAAGAAGCTGTTTTTCTGGTCGGCCTGTGATGCAGCCGTATAGATGCCGCGCGTGGCCCACCTGCTTGGGATTGTAGGTCCACGTTTACTCACCAGCTTAACGCCGAAGCATTCTAATAGACTGAGACATAAGATTGGGATATAAACATCGCTTGCCAAGCGTTCTTCGTATGCGCTTCTTCGACACTGCCAATTTTGTAAACTATCCGACTTTCACTTCCGTGCACACGTCCCTTCAGCCGCGATGTCCCGTGCTCGCCAGCTCAACACTCTCTGTCTCGCGAGCTCTGCGATGCTTTAGTAGGAATATGAAGAGGTCAGCGTCCTGCTCTGCATACACAATAGTGCCTATTAACCCTCGCGCTCGCGCTTAGAATGCGGCGGCTCGCTTATAACAACACTTCTTTGATCGATCTTACGACGTCAAAGAGGAAGTTCAATTGTACTGCGAAGAATTCTGCAACGTGAGTCCCGGTATATGGCTTGTACGCTCAGACCTGATCGCCCCGAAGTTTTCTGCAGTATATGCTCTCTGTGCTAATTCTCGAGTTCAGCGGCATCTATCTAGGTCTCATACGTTGGCTCTGACTACGCGATATGTCTTAGAATGGCACGATCGTGCATGCTTATAAACAGCGCAGCGTATTTATCAAGCGCTACGAAGACTTTGAGGAGACGCTGCCTCTGAATTTGCGTCGCTCAGTGCTGAAGCTGCTGTCGAGGGGCCCGACCTCTAACTCCCGCACAGCATTCGCCGACAAG
>NW_006768733.1:0-2033 GCF_000300595.1 Phanerochaete carnosa HHB-10118-sp
ATTGCTCTTGTACCGATAGCTCCTCCTGATGCTGCGTTGTAGTGTAAACATAGAGCCCCCCCCCCCCCAAATTGACCAATTATAACGTTTGACATTATATTACTGTTCCATAAATATGTCTGTCGGTGAAGGGACTAACCCAAAACTTCTCGCATACATCAAGTATGTTGCTGCTCGACCACTCACGCGGCGCAACAGTTCTGAAGCATGGATACAAATGCACACTTCGGCGGATGCTCTCCACTGCAATAACAGCACCAGTCTGCGTTCCATCAGCGTTGGTCATAGGCGTCACCTTGTACATGCCATGCTGGGGATCTGGCTGCGTGAAGTTGGAGAACCACTCCACATATGCGAGATATTCTGGAGGGTCTACAAAGGGAAGTAGGATTCTTCGATAGCGTATAGGAATGGTGAATATTGCCCAAACACGGCAGACCTGATAGCCTACGGTTGGGATCTTGTTAGCCAATATGTGTAGTACTTCAAGGTGTAGCAACATACCCTCAACGCCAATAGCACTTCCTGTACCCAGATTTACAATAGCCGTGTCAAAACGGCCAGCAACTTGCTGGCCGCGCTTATTCAGTCGTCCACCTGGGGTTGCGTAAATGGCATCGTACTCATCTGATGCCTGCCGATAGAGGAGAAAGTCGCTCTCCCAAAATTTAGCCTTGTGGTAAACCGGCAGTTTATGGAATGGTAAACGAAGAGTAGTGGCGAGACGAACAACTTCTGCACTGGAAGCATCCGGGTAATTGAGACGTACGATGTACTTTGCAATTGCTCGCATGATGTATTTGGCACCATACATCTGTTCGAGACGATCCAGCGATACGGCCTTGACTGATGGCTCCCGTGTCATGAGAAAATGGCTGGCTTGGTGCTTGTGCAAGACGTTTGCTAGCTTGAGCGATGGCTGGCTGTCCTTGAGCCATTTGATGTACCGATCATGCCGGAGAACCTTCTCCTTACGCTCGAGCCATACTGTCATCTGCTCGTACTAGTCTTTCTTGTTCGTAGAGCGGTAGGCGTCCTTTGCGAGGTCAATGTGGAGGCGTTCAGTGTATTCCGTGTTGAAGTTTGGAGTCATTCCGAGCATCTCAATACCTTCGTGATAGTGCCGCATCGAGTGGACCTTCGGAAGATTAAAATCGCCTCAGATGTCAAGATCTATAAACACCTGTTTGTTCTCATGAAACCGCCGCAGGGCGTCATCAAGGGCATCAAGGGACTGGTGGCTATGCACCGGGTACTGTGCAAGGTAGACGAAGTCGAGGATTGCCCGGACAGCGCGGACAAGACGTAGGTGGGACATGCCATTTGGAAGGCGCAGATCAATTACAAGGCCCAGCAAAATGCAGCAGATGTCGGCGTGCTCCCGACCTGTGAGCTGTGACAGCTTGGTGATGCCTTTGTAGAACAGGCGCATGTTGTGGTTTGGTGGAAACCGTTGGCACCGGGCATCGATCTCGTCCTCTCAATATGCCTCCTTGGCCCAGGCGACAAGATGCTTTACACACCCTGTAGGAGTTGATGTAGGATGTCCAGGGTGACAGACGTGTAGACATCGGAGTATGGGAGGCTCTGCCAAAATGTTTCGTACACAGGCTTGATTCCTGCATTGCGGCACGCTGCCTTGTACTCGGTGGGTGTTACATTGGGATCTGATCCCATGGCAAGAACGTCAAGGACAGGATTCAGCTCACGCCGTGGTAGCGGAAGGGGGAAGTGGCAATCGAGTTCGCCAAGCTCTGCCTTTGGCGTAGGACATACAGGGCATTCGCCAGTCTTTGTACAGGTTACGAGCACCTGTTCAGGGTAATCACCAACATATGCCGCATAAATTGGATGGACACGCCGCATCACGCCATCTCCAGAGGACATCGGCAGGCCACCCAGGCCAAGGTCCTCAAGCAGCTCGAGAAGCCGGCACATGCAGAGATGGAATAAATTTGCTTGTGTGCAGCGCCTAGCTGCTTGTTCTTGATGTGCTCGAGCTTCAATACTGGCAGGTATGCCAGGAGAATCTG
>NW_006768734.1:0-2031 GCF_000300595.1 Phanerochaete carnosa HHB-10118-sp
GTAAGACGGTGGACCTTCAAGTTTATGATCGAAACACGACTTCTTCTGTCTGGGGCTCGGGGCCCGACGAACTCCAATCCTTACACATAATACGCTCCGCAGCCTGACCTCATAGCCAGAGGGCGGCCGGCTGGAAGTATGACCAGCGTCTTATTACGCTGTCCGACCATCGCGCCGCCTCCTAGCGCCACAGCGGCGAACATTACCGAGCGTCAATAAACCCCCGCGCCCCGCGCAGCGGGCAGTTGGACCAAGTTCGATAATCTTGGTCTAGTTTCGAAGCTAGTGCATACGTGGCGGCCGTCGGGGAGCGCACGGGATGCTCCGTGCACTGGCAACGATGACAGCATCCGTAACAATAGCTGTCGGCGCCCGCACCCGCCGCGCCCCCACACGGAATGTCGCCGACATCGCTTTGCATAGATGACACGACTTTGTGCTTTTATTTCACACGGAGGTTCGTCATTCTGTACTGTGGGAGACCGGATGTCCCGGGACATAAGCCTGCGGTTCGCCTTTTATGGAGAAACTGTCTACATCTGGGCTCGTCGCCGGGGCTACCACTGCTTCGACAGCCCTGTCAGCGGGTTCAAGCTCTTCGATCAAGGTGGCATACTGTTCCGCGTCCCTCGCTGCTCAGTACTCGATCATTGTCATTACTTGCGCCTGCTCAGGGCGCAAGCCGACGGTTACCGATGGGGGCCTACTAAGGGGCTAAGACTGATGGGAATGAAAGATCCATACTGCCCAGGACAGATGCCAGCTGAAGTACACGGCGGGATCCAGCTCGTGGCACCTCTGGCACCATGTGTATGGTTTGTTGTGCTGTATCCGGAGCAAATGCGACGTATTTTGGTCTTCAGCTGAAAGACAGAAGGCTATTACGCTGGCCACTTGCTGCGTTCTAGAAATATTCTGGCGTGGCAACGAGACCTCGTGGAATCGCGTGTGCACAGACTGCCAGTTAGATTGTCTCTACAGCTATGCACAACAGCGCCGCTGCTGTTCATGTTTCACGATTACACGAAAATCGCAAGCTATCGCGCGCTCGCGGTAGTCTGTACTCTGAGATTTTATTTTATGAGGCCTGTTCCTCTAAGACAGCTATTTTTTTGCCTAGTTTCATCTGCTGTGGGCCAATTCAGTTAACGCTGTACCGGTACCGAATCTTCAATGGCGAGGCGATAGAGTTCGACGCACGCTTACTCACGCTGTGGCTCAAACACGAATGGAGAGCGCTTTCAATATGAGCTCCGATGAGGGCGTGCGCATTTTCCTGGTGCTCTCCATAACGACGGAGCCACCATCTCCGGCCAGTGTCACCGTGCGCACAAGATGTGTGGCATCGTGTATCTATGCATTGCACTCGTAGAGCAACGGGGCTTCAAATAGAAACCAGTGCTGCATTCCGCATCATATGGCCTCACCTCTTGGTCTTACCACTTTGTCACATTTGAAATGCTAGGAGGCATACGTGGATGCTTCTCTGCTTTCAAGCTGAGCAGCCCGTGTGCCTGGGTGGCTTATATCTCTTCAAGACTACAGTCCTCGTCTACTGGACTCAAATAATCGCTTGCCGTATTTGGACCGGGAGACGGCGAATAGACCTCCAAACGCAGCATGAACGCTACCACACTCGTCACGGAACCTGGAATAGCTCTATCAGACTAGCGGAGAGTGGCATGCTGGTCCTCAGAATGCACGGATATGAACCGCTGCGGTATTCTTGGACTTCCTTGGCCCCCCTGACGCTGCGACTGAAGCCGCCTGCCTGGAATGTCGTCCAACGTCGTACGTGCTACTATCAGTTGACATGGAAATGAAATGAATGTGCGTGCCAGAAATGCCATCTTTGGTACTGAGCATTCTATCCTGTTTCTGCTGACCTAGAAGTTGACTGAACGATAACTCAACAACAGTCCAACATCGGCGAACTGACTGACGGTACTGTCGCACTACACAGGATGCAGACCCCACAGGACCACTGACGACTCGAAAGGGTAAGCGGAACGAACGCTTCCCGCCATTCCA
>NW_006768735.1:0-2030 GCF_000300595.1 Phanerochaete carnosa HHB-10118-sp
AGAATGCCACTCACGTATTCGTCATAATGATGCAACACCTCTCGCAGGTGCCTCCGAGATATGTCTGCCTTATGCAGAATCTCATCGTCGCTGCACTTCCCGTCAAAGTATTGGTTGATCCTAATCGGACGATCCGTTAAACTCGCAGCAGACCCGGATGCGCCTGAATACTCACTGCTCAAATCGCCTGGCAATGTGCGGATCCTTCCCCTCCGACATCGCCGCCAGCCATTGCCTCTCGACCGGCGTCGCCCGTGCAGGATCAGCAATCATCGATGGCCGAGCCTCGTCCCACGCCTGCACCCAACCCTCGTCCGCATCCACCGAGCCGACCTCGAGCAGGTCGTCGTCGAGCAGCAACACCACCGCCTCCTCCTCAGCCTCCTTCCCCTCCGCACGCATCTCCCCGAGACTGTACAGCACCGACAGGCCCCGGTCGCGGCGATGGTGAGCCTGGCCGGCCGCCGCCGGCGACGTCTGGCGCGCCTGGCGCCGAGCACTCTTCGGGCTCATCGACATCCAGTAGTCGACCGGGCTCGAGTCCGCCTCGGGAATACTCGAATTCGCGCCGCCATCGCCTTCGTTCGTGCTCGCACTCCGGCCGCGCCCCACCACGTCGGTCGCCGCCGTTCCCCCAAGCCGCGCCCCGTGCATGCTCAGCGACTGTCGTCGCAGGCGCTCCCGCCGCCCACGCGCCAGCTCCTTTTCAATCCTGACCTTCTCCTTCAGCTCAACTGTAGCGATGATCCGCACGCGCAGGTGCAGCGTCACCACCAGGTCTCGCTTCAGCAGCCACAGCACCACCTCGTGGAACGACCCCACCAGGTCCCGGCTGCCTACGACGGCCCCGTAGAAGTGTGTGTTGCTGTTCGTCGAGATCTGTGAGAGCAGCTTCGGCAGCGGTGGGATCGACGGGTGTGTGAATGTTCTCGAGAACTCGGCGGAGAGATCGGCGAGTCTGCTGCACGGTGAGTAAACCTCGAGATGATAGCATATAGCCACTTACGGTGCCGGTAGCTTCTGTGGCAGTGTGAACACCGTCTTCAGACCAACATGCACCACATCCACAATCTTCGCTCTCCGATGATGCACCAGCCATCGAACAGTGGGGAACACCTGGGTCTCCAGGTCCCAGTCAAGCAAACTCGCCATGTCTGCCAGCGTCAGCGTCACCGATGCCATATCCAGGAACTTGACAAGCTGCTCGCCGACTTCGCGGTCTTCATAGCTCAGCTGCGGCCCCCGGAGTTTCATGTATAGCTCGGGCTCAGTCTCGTCGTCCAGCCGAAGAAGACTTTTCCACGGTGCAAGCGTCGGCAGCCGCCACGCAAAACTCATCTCAGGACCCCATGCCGCCGCCCCGTACTCGTCTTCGTCCTCGCCCTCGCGGTCAGCGCAGTCATTTTCCAGTCCATCCTCATTGTGCAGCAGCCTGTCCAGGTGTGGCGGAAGCTGCAGTTCCAAATGAAACTCATGAATCGTCAGTTGTGCGATCGTGCCGTCTTTGATCGAGTCGTACAGTGTCTTCGTTGCCGATGCGATTGACGAAACTTTCAGCGCGTCGTCAAGATACGTCGAGATTGTCTGGCCTGTGATGTCATTGGCTCGGCTGTCTGGGTCAGGCAACTGACTGTATGCCCACCTTGCTTCACATAATCGTCCTTAAGAGCACCCAGCTTGTCACACTCCATCTCTACAAAGTTGTGTACCACCTGCTCCTGGTACATCACCGCCGTCGTCGCAAATATCATCTGCTCGTAGATCGTGTCCACGTACTTCGCAATGTTCCCAGACGCAGATGACGACGGATCTGGTAAGTCTAGCACCATCACCAGGTGGAACGTCTGCAGCCACGTCCCGGACGAAGGAAGGTCCTTGGCGCTAGTGTCCGGCGTCACACCGCCCTCTTCAGTGTGTGGTGACGGCGTATGACTTTTGCGCGACCCACGACCGCGCGACGCGCTCTTGTGCTTCTCGGGACGGAACCGCCATCCACCGTCCTCCTCCGAGCACACCGGATGCCCGATGAA
>NW_006768736.1:0-2030 GCF_000300595.1 Phanerochaete carnosa HHB-10118-sp
TACTGCCGCCTTGCCCGGTTCAAATATGCTCAGCAGCTTTGGCGACAAACACCGGCTGCTACGACACACGTGCTTCAGGAACAGCCCCGGCGGTTCCACTACGTGTGCACACTGTCGAGCGGTTGCTCATGCGGTGGATCGTCGAGTAGGTCTGCCAGCTGTGGTTCTATAGCAGAATTCGTCGTCTCCCCCGTCGCATAGATACTCGAGCATAGCAAAGAACACAATGTATGCTCTCGTTGCCGTAAGAGATTCTCTTGTTGGTATGCACCGTAGACGTCGTAAGCTTGTACCCAGCGCAGATTTACGACGGACTGTGCCCCTGATTAGTGCCTCGGAATAATTATCCGATATCCACACCCACTCCTAGGCTGTGAGTCAGCGACGTAGCCGACTCTAGTCTACTTTAGTACACGACAACGCTCACCGGCCAGTACGTGCTGTAGCCGTACGTGGCGAAGAGGCAGCTGCATTCGGGCCCCGCGTCTCCGAGTCGTAACAGCCGCTGACACATTGATACCGGATCGTGTGATGATGCATCGTTGCTGAAATGCTCCCACGCCATGGTTCCTGGAAACAAGTTGGTGCAGATGCTCTTGCTTGGGCATACTATACTGCACTATATCAGATGTAGCTGTTTTCAAATATGTCTCATTTCACTGATGATAGCGATAGGCCAGTGTTAGCCAATTTCTTTGGAAAGAGGCTGAAGGAAAGAGACGGAATGCTAATAGGACCACGGCTCACACGCGCCACGTCCCTGTCCTCAGGGACTTGGTCGGACGGCGTTTGAAAGACAAGTAGACCTAGTACAGTGAGATATGAGATAGTTAACAGTCCATGTCCCAAAATCCTTTAGCTGCGATACTAAATATTGTGTGCGCTGCTCCGCGCCCCTTTGAGGGGCGGATTGTTGCCTGGCTTTATCGTGTGTGACCGGGTGGTGGGGAGTAAGGGCGCGTCGGTTTTCTAGTAGAGTATCAATCCTACTAGTATGCCGATGACATTTACAGGATGGCCCATCAACGAAATATTGAAAATTTTAACCAAAACTATTCGGAGGTGGGGGTACAATGAGTATCCGCTCCATGCTTATCGCCCTCCCCTGAAAACTGCAAGTAGTCGCAAAACACGGTGCGCTGCTCTGGAGACGATGTTTGCGCGTTGATCTGAGCAAGTGGGAGATCGAACACTAGACCTGCCGGATTGAGCAGTCGAGAGTGGGAAGTACTGGCTTCGGCCGTCTCGGGCCATAGACGGAATTCTGCAATCATTCGCCCACGTCTGGGTGCATTCGGGCACCGCTTACCATGCTCTCGCACACGCAGCCTGAACGCCTTTCCCTGTCCCATATATACCACCACGGCGTCTGCAGCCTCATCTCTCTGCGTACCAGCCCCCACCTCTCTGTGTAGCGGCTCCCACCTCTCTGCGTAGCGGCTCTTCACCTGCCGCCAGAGGCATTCGTTCTTTATTTACGAAATGGCTTCCATAGTAAGCGTGGATCCAGCTGGTAATTACATTGCATTCTGCATTGATTCACGTGTATATTCACGCTCCTTTGTATAGCGCTCCTTTCGAGCCCGACGAATTTAACCCTCCCACATAGTATAAATCGTCTACCAGGCACAGACACGCCTTATCACTATGTGCCGACACTTTGGATCTGTGCACTCTTTGTCGCGCTGTTCGGGCTGTCCGGAAGTAAGTATCGTCCCGCCCTCCGCCCTTGGAAGATTACTCACACGCACGCTGCGCCGCGCAGTCCTGCATCTTATTGAAGCCATCCATACCCGTCTGTGGTTTATGATCCCTACCGCTGTGCTCGCCAATATTGCGGAGGTGATTGGGTGGAGTGCTCGCCTATGGTCCAGCAAAAATCCGCCATTGATCGACCCGTTCCTGATGCAGTGCGTATCATTTTCGGTTGCTAGCCTTTTCTCGCCTGACGTATCTCCCTAGGATCTCTACTACCATCATTGCCCCGACACCGCTGGTAGCAGCGAACTTTGTTATCCTCGGACAGTTTA
>NW_006768737.1:0-2028 GCF_000300595.1 Phanerochaete carnosa HHB-10118-sp
GGGGTGAACGGAATCCTTTCATCGTGCGTCGCAGTGATCCCGAGCCCACGACTCCCACTTCAGGCTCCAACTGTCTTCTTATTGCATGGGGCAAAGATGTCGACCACCCGGTAAATAGGGCTATCGTTGAGCAAATTGCGTGGCTTGTATATAAGAAACAAATGGTTAGTCCATTTCATTGGATGGAATACACAACACAAAGCCACTCACTGACTTGGCTAGAGTAAGAATACGTATATAAGAAGGCCAGGTTTACTCTGAGCGACATCCAGGAGATGGTGAAGCGGCACATTCAGATCTGGAAGATGTTGTACAGTCAAAAGAGGGACCCAGCTGGGGCCGAGAAGTGGTTCAATAATTGAGACAATGGTCAATGAGCTGCTCATCAGTGAGAGGCGCGTAAACAAATATTGTTTCACTTATCTTAAGCTGCCGAGTAGTGAGAATTAATGACTCGGGAATGAAAAGAATTTACCTGGCAACGACTCCGCGGTAGAAGAAGCCGGCAGCGTGGATAGATGGTCAGGATTGTGTGGTACAACACTGCCCAGCGGAGAGCCTTGGTCACGGTCAGGCATCGAGATTGCGGTGACTATATGCGCCATAGCTGCACTCCTCACATGAGGTGTAGCGTCGTTGGTGATTGTGGAACTAACTGAGGGTGGAGGAGGAGCCACAAGCATGCTTGTGTCGGAGGCGGGCTGGCACTACGGCACTAGCAGCAACGGCAGCGTTCTTCTTCTTCTTCGTGTGACGTTAAGCAAGGAACTTGTCAAGTTATTTCCTTGGTTGTATTGCTCTCGCTGCTCAATTCTCCATCTGCCGGTGTGACCCCACAGTTGCACTTCGCACGGCTACACCGGGTGTGGCACGGCACGAGCCCGCCATTGCACGCCAAGCACCAGCAGGGTGCGAGCTGCTGTACACTCTTTGCCTGTATATCTTACTCAATTAGATATAGTAGAAAGATTATAGGTCAAATATACTCACTTTCCTGGTTGAGGTACGTTTGCGGCCTGACGACATGCGAGGCGTGCAAGGCGGTGGTGGAAGTAAATGACAGAGAAAAAAACTCTTGCTGCATTTGGCAAAGTGCGTCAGCTTCAAAGACTGCGGAAGTGTTTAGGTAACCTTTCTGAAGCATCTCCAGCTCTTTACAGGCTGCCTACTTGAGCCTCTGCATAGGCGAGCTGAAGGTTGCGCAAACAGGCTCGGTTAGCCCGACTTAAGCACCCTAGCACCATCTGAACTAACCTCCAGCCAGCCCATCTGTATGTCGCCCTCATACTCATCATGCTCTCTCCTATACTGAGCATATTATATTATTCCTAGAAATACCTTTACTTCTACCTCCTGACACACTCACTATACTCAAGTTGTACAGAAAAGTTGGACACGCAATGATTTAATCTCTTCGACACCACATCTCTGTGGTAAAGATTAGCATGCAGCAGAGAACAGGGACATTAGCTCTGCCCTGCCATCTTTGCACCTTCCACAGGCGCTGAGTTGCCGTGTGATCACTTTTGGTAAATGCAACATACACAAGACAAATCAAGATGTCTTTTCAGCTAAAAGATGTGAGAAACTATCAGTAGAAATAGTACCAAAAGAAGGGGCATTATTTTTGGAAATGTTTCTTAGTGAAAAAGCCATATATATGTGATGCAAAGAGTAATGAAAATATCTACACTACTCACAGATGAACCTGGAGTATTAACTTTTCACCAAGATAGGCACAAAATTTTCTCTTTGCATGACAAATATATGACCTTTTTGCTAAGAGATATTTCCAAAAATGGTGCTCCTTCTCTTGGTAATATTTCTGTTGAAGATTCTTGCATCTTTTTCTATCAAAAGGGTAAGACTATTTTTGGAAAATGTTGTTAAACTCTTTTCATGCCTCTTTTAGCCAAAAAGGATATTTTAATTTATCTCGTGATATGCACTGTGCGCTATGTGCAGGCTGTCTCAGGTCACGTGAGATTTCTTGTTATCACAGAGTGATGATCAATGGCTGCACAAGCA
>NW_006768738.1:0-2028 GCF_000300595.1 Phanerochaete carnosa HHB-10118-sp
CTCAGGAAGGCGCAGCTGGGCATCAAGCGTGCCCTCCAAAAAGCGACTGCCGGTATCTCCCGGTAGAATGCTGACCGTGTTGTGTTGCATTGTTGTAGTCCCTTGCTCGCTCTTCGTCTCTTGTTGTGCTGTTGTCTTTGATTCGGCTTGAAACATTCTTTATTCCCTGTACGAATTGTAACACATGAATCAGACGGATGAAAAAACCAGTATGGGATGACCAGGGCGGTGTGATTGCATTTAACTCCCACTGGGGCACGCTATGTAAACCAACAGCATAGGCGCCCATGGTTTTTGAAGTCTCTGAGACTCGAGTCTCGGACTCCCGACGCTAAACAAATATTGGCCGCAAACAAGCATATCTAGCTTGAAGCTCATTAGCGGCTTTCTACACTTCGTATCAAAGTATAGTCAAGCCATAAATAATGCGTGTTGCGCTCTGACCGAAACAATTCTCTAGTTGCCTAGGTGCCCAGATCCTCATGTCCATCTCCGTGCGAACATTCACCGTTCGTCTGGTGAAGGCTGAGGAATCATTCTCGCGCGCCTCCAGACGCATACTGGTGCATGCTGATGTCCTAAGAGCTGTCAAGATTGTCGCAGGCGATGTTCTCGCATTAGCTTCGTCCGATGACAAGAGTGACGAGAAAGTAAGCGGCTCCAATCTCCTTGCTCTCAGAAAGACTGAGCATATACAGTACTTCAGTATAGGCATAGCTTGGCCTATCGTAGATGGATCAGCTGAGGGTGAAAACTTTAACCTTCGCTGTGTCTGGAGTATCTCACGAACTCCTTGCTGTAGTCGTTCAAGTCTCTTCTGCCCTCCTGAAGACCGCGAGATTGGACTCGGGTAGCAAGGTCAAGCTGTTTCTTCTCAGTCTGAAGGCCCCTCAATGGCTTCCCGCACTAAACTGCTGCGAAGAGGCTCGAACTGTCCATCTGTACGAAGTTACCGAGGGCGGAGACCATATCAAGCCTGCAGGTTCGGCCAAGGACAAACAACGCGACTGGCTCCCGCTCCTTCTCAGGGAAGCACTTGGTGAGACAGGCAGCATCGTGGTGCACATCACGGACAGCTAACATGCTTCCACACACGAAGTCGATCTGAAGTACATCACGCACTCACAACTCGTCGAAGTTGTCTACGAGGGACGAAACCGACGCTTTGCCGTCCAATCTGTCTCCAGAGCCATAAATAACGGACAAAATGATCTCAACGAATTAGCCACTAACCTTAACGAGCTGGCCCTTGACTCAAAGCCCAAGTTATGGACTGTGGGATGGGACACCTTTGTTACCATTTACGACGATAGCAAAGGCCCCGATGACAAGGTAACCAAATGCTCGTGTCGCACGGAGCTGCATCCCATTGAAGTCTTTCAGATCGCCGACATGAGAGGCATAGAATCAACCTTGCCTGCTAACGCTTATAGCGCTGTAGGTGGCGTCGACAAGCAGATTGCCCAAATCCGGGACCTCATTGAGATTCCTCTAACACATCCGGAGCTCTTCCGCCACTTTGGTAAGCGTGCTCGCCAGTGAACAAAACAATCTACTACTTACGTTGCTCGGTACACTCAGGTCTCAAACCGCCTCGTGGTATCCTCTTGCATGGCCCGCCGGGAACAGGAAAGACTCATCTCGCACGTGCAATCGCGGCTTCAACGAACTCTTCGGTCATCATCATCAATGGTCCCGAACTTTCCTCTGCTTATCACGGCGAGACTGAATCCAAGATCCGTGACGTCTTCGCCCAAGCCCGGGCGAAGAGTCCATGCATCGTCGTGCTCGATGAGGTCGACGCGCTGTGTCCCCGGCGTGAGGAAGGCCCCGGTGGAGAGGTAGAAAAGCGCGTCGTGGCGCAATTGCTAACTATCATGGATGGCATAGAGGAAATAGGCAAAGACGGGAAGGAGGAGCAGGTCGTAGTCGTCGCGACAACTAACAGGCCGAATGCCATCGATCCTGCCCTTAGAAGACCGGGGCGATTTGACCGAGAGATCGAAATTGGTGCGTATCCACTTTACA
>NW_006768739.1:0-2025 GCF_000300595.1 Phanerochaete carnosa HHB-10118-sp
CCTTGACAAGGACTTGATCCTATTGTGTGAACCATTCTACGGCTATATCAGAAATGTGCCATCTACAACTAATAAGGAAGGGGATGAATATCATGCTTCAGTAACACATAGAAACTTCACGTTTCTGTCCACTGGAAAGGATGCATGTGTATGTGCATTTGTTCACAAACGCTGGGCCCACCTTGGCCCACAAATTACTCCTATTAGGAGCGGCACATGTAATGATGTACTATGCATCACACTATGCATTGACAACAACGATGTTAACTTCCTTGTTGTATATAATGATAGCAAGACTCAGGCAGCACAGGTCTTTCTAAGTGCACGCTGAGATAATATACCACCACTAGCATTTATGGTCGGAGACTTTAATCTCTGTCATATGCGATGGGATGCAAATATGCGTAAACCAGGTGCTGAACAGCGCCAGGTTCAAAAATGCGAAGAGCTAATGGAGCTTGCTGAGCTTGACCTAGCTCTTACACTTGCTAATGATACAGAGAAATGTCCTCCTACATAGATCTCAAATGATCTATCTAAAAGGCCTGGCACCATTGATCTTCTCTGGTGTGCAGCTGATTTAATGCCTGAAGATCTGGTGGTAGACCCAGCTGAACGGTACAACAGTGATCACTGTGTTCTTTCTTGGACACTTCCTCAGAAAGCCATGCCCCAACCACAGCGCATGATTAAACGTGGCTCTGCTGCTGGTGTGGCATTTGTACGCCAATGCCAAAATATCCTTGCTGATTTACCTAAGGGATATGACAGCTATGATTCACCAGACGATGTGCAGCGTTGGGCAGCACATGTGTAGAAAGGTATTTCAGATGCATGGGAGTAACACTTTTGTGTGTCCAACCCCACCTCAAAGTCAAAATCATGGTGGTCTCCTGAATGCACGAAACACCATAAGGCATTTCAACAGTGCCAACTGTGCATGCGCTCATTAAAATGTGAGCAAGATAAAGTGTACAACACAGAGAAACAATGTGGGCCTTCAGATTGGTCCATGAATGAAATAAGCATCTGACTGAGGCTATCCTCAATGAAATGAAAGAATCATCTGAAATTAATGGATGCAAGAAAGGCACTATCCGAAAGGCTAAGCGTGAATTCTTTGACAGCCAAATTGCACACTTGCATAAAACACGCATTTGGGATGTGATACCCTGGACACAACCTAGGCGGCAAATAGCCAATGTTTCTCTGTGAGACAAAAATGGTAATCCAGTATTACAACCAGGTGAGATTGCAAAAATGTTGCATGAACAGTTCACACCATCAGGAGAAAAGCCTGTTGACCATTCAATTATAGATGAAATGCCAGACATGCCTGCTCAGGACATGCCACTAATTTCTGACATGCTGCTGGTTGAGGCACTTGCTCAAGCCAGTAACTTCTCTGCACCAGGCCCAGATCATGTTGACTGGTTTTGGCTGAAGCACATCTTAGACGATGACAATGAAATTGTCGATGATGATGGGAATATAGTTTGTGCACAATTTTCTGTGCTGCACCGTGTTCGGGTATTTTTCCAGGCTTGCCTTGCTTTGGGCACCTGGCCAGAATGGTTTAAAGAATCATGCACAGTTGTGTTACCTAAACCCAAACATCCTGACTATGGTCTACCAAAGGCATACAGGCCTATCTGCCTACTTAACTGTATAGGAAAACTATTTGAAAAGGTTTTGGCACGGTACATGCAGTACGCTGCCCAAAAACATGGCATCACACATGCTGGCCAATATGGTGGCATGATGCAACATGCCACTACTGATGCAGGTATGGCACTTGTTCATAGTATTAAAGAATGTTGGAATCAAGAAATGGACTCAGCAGCACTCCTTGTAGATGTTGCACAGTTTTTTCCTTCAATTAATCATGACCTCCTCCTTTGTGTCTTAGAGAAACAGGGATTTCATGAAACAGTAGTTAACTTTTTCCGTGATTATCTTACGGACAGAGAAACTATGTTCTTATTCAATGGAACAGAAACACCTCCAGCTGCATTTACCATAGGT
>NW_006768740.1:0-2025 GCF_000300595.1 Phanerochaete carnosa HHB-10118-sp
TTCGTCTCCGTCGTATGAAAACTCTTGCATAGGCGCCATGAGGCGTGGCAGGTCGCGCTCGATCCCATTCCTCTTGAACACGTTGTTTGCACCTGAAAGGCAGAGCATCTTGACGTCCGAGTCCTTGACGTGCTGTTTCCGGAGTTTGGGACCTCGATGAGCGACGGCATAAGGGGTGGAGGCGCACACGCCGCTTCTAATGTTCAGTGTCGCGTTTATTCCACGTAAAGCCGTCGAGATCGAGCCATACGAGCGCTGAGAGCGCTATCGGGATCATGAGAATAACGTGCGGAGCGTGGCCTCGTCGTCTATCATGCCTAGCTGCAGGTGCTTGGGTAGGGGTGAAGTAGTGGAAAATATCAGTGCCTGCTGCCGGTACATTGGTGAGCGTGATGGCGTGGATCTCGAAGGACGTCATGGATGAGAGGAGAATGTCGTCGGGGCGAGCCTGGGGGTCCACGAGGAGAGAAGTGTCTTCCTCCAGGCTGGAGAGGCTCGTCCCCTCCCAGCCGCCCAGCGTGTGCGAGAAGACCGAGAAGAACTTGTCCAGAGGGTCCGACAGGACCTGCGGTATTGGCCGCAGTCTCGACCGGCTTCATCGCGGAGAACAGCAAGACCTCCCTGATATCTGAACATACGGTCAACGAGAGTGAAGAGGATCAGAAAAGAGATAAGCGTACTGGAAGGATCGGCCAGGAAAGTCAACGGACGGTCAGTACCGATGTCCACCCGCCCGCTGGCGGGAGAGAAGCTCCAGACTGTCATGAGATCATTAGATGGAGCGCAGTTACGGCAGGGGGGCGATACGCACGCGTCAACAAACGTCTCATCAATACCCTGCGCCCCGCCGTCGTCCTGTCCCTTCTGCATTGCCCGCTCCTTGAATCGCAGCCATTGCTCAAATGGATCGTCCAACTGGTGGTACTTGGCGAATGGCGACATGACCTGCGGGTGACCGACTGTCTAGCCTTCAGCAGCGCACTAGGGGCGTTTATGAGAATGTGCTTACCGATAAAGGCGGGGGAGATGCAGAGGCTCAATAAACTCGTCGACAAGCTGGCATTCGTCCGGGGTTCGTTGCAGCCGGTCTTATGCTACATAAGGTCGTTTGATTTTCGTGGTAATATCAACGAGTAAAAGGACAGACCTTCTGACATAGCCCATGCGGGGACCTGTTCGTCTCTTCCGTGCGCAGCGTCTCTACACCTTCCTGCTGCCCCTGCCCTCGAGGTAGAACGCCAGCGTCGTCTTCCTGCCAGTGAGGTGCTTCACAGCACCCTCGATCAGGCTCTCGGTGATGTCCATGACGTCGTACATGTCCTCGCAGACCGAGAACTCGGAGGCTGTGCGTCAGATCGAGGTCCTCGTTGCAGAAGACACGCCCGATCTCGTACACCGGGCCCAGACCGTCGACGGTAAGTTGCTCCAGATAGGGCTTAGATATGGAGGTACGCGTCGAGGTCGAGGTCGAGGTCGTTGTGGTGCGCGATGAACAGCTACGCGGTCGCACCACCAGCAATAATTAGCGTCTCGACCTCGAGGAAGTCAAGATCGTCGAAGGACCGACGGATTTAGTTGATTATACGACTGCGGGCGATGGAAGTGTGCCTTGTGTCTTCTTGAGAACGAGGCCCAGGTACTGTTTGTGGTACCAAGTTTCCTGGTCCTTGAGGCCGATCCGGTGGCTGGTGGAGGCTCGCAAATGGTTCTGAAGGAATGCTCGATCGAGAGTTCACCCTTCTTGATGTGTCCCAGGGTTCCAGCAGTACCGAAAATGTCACCACGGCGGAAGTGCTCATGCGGCGCGACGGAACCCTCTGGATTCTTGGTATCTATGACGAGTTATGTTTCCGTGAGCCTGCGGTGGTTGGAAAGATAAAATGAACCTACTGCCTGACCGCCATGGTCTACATCTTCTGGCACTTGCTGTAGAGACGCACGAGGATTGCGAATACGCCCACCGAGATATTCGACGGTACCGTCGATCTTGTCCCTGGGCCTGCATTCAGAATTATGTTTTTCGAG
>NW_006768741.1:0-2024 GCF_000300595.1 Phanerochaete carnosa HHB-10118-sp
TTCAGCTTCAACCTTACTACTTTCTTTGGAGTTCAACGACCTTCCAGCTCACGCTCTCGTATCTGGGACGATAGCGGGGTATGGTCAGACCTTGACCCTTTACATGACCAACATGACCGACGCTCCCGTTCCCGCGACCGACTCCATGCGCAGCACTCGCAGCCCCATCAACACTTGTCCCGGTCGACTCAACTTCCTCGTAGCAAATCTCCTGCTCGCAAACGTCGACGATCTCGTTCACCATCACCCGAACCCCAACCGATCCTCTACAGGGATGATAAGATTGCGCCGCCGCCTTCCAATGTCATGCCAAAGGCCAGTGATTACAGCAAGACTATCGAGGAGCTGATCAATCGTGCTGTTCAGAAGCTTACTGTCAAGCTGTACACTGTCGACGCCTTCCCCTCTGATGAGCTGGTCAAGGAGTGGTCGCAGGAGTGCTGGATTGTCACCTGCCGGGCGGCACGAAAGAAGTTTGCACCGCAGGAGGGAAATGCCCGAATCATAATTGCAGTGCGTCACTTGATTTGTCTCTCTTGACCGTCGTGCTTGATCTACTATCCCAGATATCAAAGCGGAAGTCATCGATACGATCTCATCTTCGGGACACCGTGCGTGACATGATTCCGTCGACATACGATCTTGCTCCCGATGCCGTCCGCGAGAACGTCCTGGTGGCGAACATGACGAAAGTCACCCACCTACTGTCCGGTACACCAAAGCGCTTTGGGTATAAGGTGCGTATGGTACAGTGACTTGGTTTAGTCGTGACTGATCTAGGCCACAGGACTTCGACGCAGCTGAACCGGAGATCTATGCTGAACTTCCGATGCTCATGCATGCGCTGCAGAAGCAGCTCTTCATCAATGCGCGCGACACAGGCCCCGAGTTTCACACCGCCTTCGACCCGATGCCCATTCCCACACTTGCATTTTTACTCACATGCGTAAGCTTCTTTTCGTCTCGTGCCACGCGACTCGCTCAGACCAAACCGCATGTAGGCAGAGTATGGTCTCGATTCTTGGTCTGCGGGAAAGTTAGACCAGGCACACCAGTTCCGCACAAGCGAGTATCGCGCCAAATACCGGAGCCATCTCTCATGGCTGATCGAGGACTGGGAGGCTCTCGATGCCGAGGCGGTGAGGCATGTTCGGCATGAGATGTACCAGCAAGTCTTGTAAGTGGTCCTATTCTTGCTTACGCAACATGGTATCAATGTGACGTTCCACGGCTACAGACGATATGGCAATATCACCATACAATCAACAACTCAGAAGACAGAGAAGGCTTCTGACGAGACCCGTGAACGCATGCGACGCGCTCTCGCCACCCGAACGTTTGGTACACGGCACGACGATGACTTTTAGTAGCACCACTATAGTGCCTCACTGTTACCGTAGCCTTTACCAATATCATTCTGTCATGTATACCATATGTACAGTGTGCTACTTGAGATGTTCGGAATCGCTATCGTGGTGTACGCAGCAGGTGCCGCAGAAGTACGAAGGCGTCTAACTGAAGTACGCACCACTTCAAAATTGTACGGCGCTCATTGACTGAAGTGCGAACAACTATGAGGCAGGGACTAGGCTATCACACTACACTCTGTACGTAGACTCTGTAGTAGTCCACAGCAATGTTCAGTTTCCCTGATGAAGTAAAAGAATACTGTGGAATCCGGGAGAACCATCTGGACTATGTAATATTCATGACACGGACCATGCTCAGCACCGCCGAGAGACCGCTGACATCAATCTGCAAGGCTGGCACAGGGGGACTGCCGGCGACGCCGCTAACATTGAACACGTCAAGAGCCTGCTTGAGAGCAATGGCGATGTGTGTAGGACCCTTGGTGCCGCTGCTCCATAGCCACTTCCTGGGCGTGCTCATGGTCTGTGTAGTCAGTGGAGGTAGTGGTGGCGAAAAGCAAGGAACGGCGGCTTCAAGTAGTTCGATCTGGCTGGGAGAGTGGACAAGGGACTATGCCTTTACCACACCCTTGCCGTGCTTTCGCTGGTAAGTTT
>NW_006768742.1:0-2022 GCF_000300595.1 Phanerochaete carnosa HHB-10118-sp
CCGTGAGGCTCCCGGAACGGCAAAGATAACGACCTTCTTGCCCTTGAAGATGTCCGTGGTCACCTTGGAGGCTGGGCACGCTCGATATCAGTATCCATCGTCGTTCTGTGTGGGGGTACTACATACGGGCACCGCAAGCGGCGTGCGAATCGAGCTCGGGCGTGTAGTACACGGTCGCGAACTTGCCAGTGGGGACGGTGTCGCCGACCTTGACATTAACCATGTTTGCTATGTGAGTAGGTGTGGGTTGAAGGTACCGCGAAGGGAGAATTTGTGGTGAGAGAGAAGCTGGAGTGCTTTGAAGATTGAAACCGACCAGTGGTACCCCTTAAGTATCATGGCCGCGTACTCGTCACATGACGATCGAGCGAGATTACCAACGGTCGGCGTGAGCAAACCTTCTGCGCCGGTGTGTCGTATGACGCGAGAGGGGCCACAAGTGAATACATACGAGAAGCTGGAGGTGGTGGGAGTAAGCATCGATATCTGTCACGGGTGATAGGCAGGGACATGGCAGCGTCATGGAGCTTGCACATTTTCGTGATCTGCTTGTGCAGCAAATGGCTTCGAAGTTCAGGCATTCGAAATACTCCAGGGCAGGCACGTGGTGCTGTGAACTGGACTTGCGCCGCGGCGCAACAAGTCGTGCTCAAGTCGTGCTCATACAGAGCAGTGAGCCACTGTGGGGCTGAATTTGTGAGTGGCGGCATTCTGCTTTGCGTGAAACGATTCTCTCCGCTAATCGTATAAGGTAGTATGTCAAGCAGGCTCAAAGCGACTGCATCGCTAAGACGCATCCGCGTCGAGCAGTGATCAACTCTCGTATACGCGAGAAGCTACATGATCGTGAGGTTCGACTTTACTCAGGGTCCCTCGCTGGCGAGAACATCTATCATATCTTCCGTCGATCCTTGCGAAGAGTGTCAAGATAGACGTTGTGTCGTATGAACGAAGTCGGGAACCCGGGTCGAAGCATACCTCAGTCCGGGAGCGGCGATAACCCAATCGAGCGCAGCGCATAACTAGAACATTCACAAGTTTGCTCGAGATTATAGTGCATGAATAGGAAGCCTGAAACGAGATGAATTCCTAAGAGAAGCAAAGTATGAGCATACTTCGACACCAGTTACCACCTTTCGGACTGTCTTCGGACGTAGTTCTCAGCCTCGGACATCGAAGGTCGCGCAATTTGTAGTGACATGCCTGTGTGACATATTGGAAGAGAGCCGTCGCCGCATCGCACGCGTCCTGGTAGCAGATGAAATGGACCTGTCAACATTATCTTCGTGCCTCTAGCAGCGCATTGTACAAAAAGCCCTCGCATCATCTGTACACTGCGGAGTAGGGTACACCTGGCGATATCGTCTATGGTGACCTGAAGTACTGGGGTACATCTGGGGCGGAGCGGGACCCGGATAAGGCGGAGGAGCTCGACACCTTGTTATAGCGATGTGTCAGCGACCTCGGAGGGATGTGCCACTTCACCCTGCTTGGCAGCGAGAGATAGTAGATGCGCGCCATTCAGTCCTCCTCGTGGTAGTTTTCCGAGGACCTCCCGCTCTTGAGCTTTCGTGAGCTTAACGTCGGTATGAACGTACGGCTTCAACTGTACATCACGGCCCATCTCTATCAGACTTGCACAGGAGGTAAAAAGGTTACTGCCACGCACCGGAGACGCCAGAATGTCCTCAATCGGCGGCGCGACAAAGTACCGCACCTTCTCATCAAGCAAACGATACTTGGCCTTGCCCTTTACGACATGTTTACCAGGCGCACCCGTGCGCGGACCACCCGGGAGCACGGCCTGGCGGGTGCCTGACCAAAACAGTGCGCGTGAGTCGAGATTCGCTGGGACGGACGAGGCGGTTGTAGTTGAAGTTGACCTTTGTAGTAGTCCTTGTTGCCGCGCTTTGGCGTCAAAGGCTTCCGAGAGGCTTTTGAGAGACGGACAAGAGTGGCAAACATGATGTCCGCCGATTGCTTGCCTCTAGATGCGGGGAATGAGAATTGGCGGAGAAAAGG
>NW_006768743.1:0-2022 GCF_000300595.1 Phanerochaete carnosa HHB-10118-sp
TTCCGTCGGACAGCGCAAAATCCTGCAATGCGAGCTTCGTCGAGGCCACTGTACATCTTGTAAGCAGAGACAAGTTCAAGCAAGCAAAATGACTACTTACACACACCAAGACCGTTGAAGCGGAGGGACTCCTGAATGAAGCTGTCGAGCCTGCGCATGCGATCGAGTGACTCTTTGTCGTAGCCATACTGTTCGATGACCTGCTCGATCTCCTCACGGAGCGTGGCCGCCCAAGCGGGGTTCGCTGCGATCAGATACAACAAATGTGTAAAGCTCTGCGAAGTCGTATGTACGGCCGCAACATTCATGATGAGTATGATACGCGTGAGGTTCCGCACGCTGCGCGCCTCGCCTTGCGTCGATGCCATCAGGAGCGAGAGCAGGTCATCCTCCTTACCTACCCAGTCCTTACCCGCAGCCTCCATCTCCTTCAGGCGCTGCTCGAAGTGTGGTCTGATGAAGCGCATGCCGCGCTCGACGCTGGGGCCAACGAGGTCAAGCCTCCGAGCGATGAACCTGAGGGGAAATGCAAATCAGCCGAGATTTGCGAAAATGACGGCGCGCAAAGCCTCACGGTCGGATGCCCTCTGGCAGTGAATTATACAAGAGTGCGGCCTTGAAGACGTTGTTTGTGAACTCAATGTTCAACTCGTTGTATTCCGGGTTGCTACCTTCAAATAGTGATGAGCCTGGAAGAACAAGAGCTCGTGTTGCATCAACATACAGAGAGGTGCGCCGACGAAGGCACGATGGCTGACGCGAAAGAAAAGCTTGAACGACACATCGAGAGCGGTGGCTGGTGCCCAGGCTACATGTGTACATGTGAGCGAGTATCTTCATCAAGAAACTAGTCAGTAGCTTACTGTTGCCCTGAGGGATAATATCTTGGAACGCGGCAATCATCTCGTCGTAAAGCATAGAAGGCGAAGGGTTAACGTGACGCAGGAGCTGCTCTCGAACAAGTTCGATGTGTTTATTCATCTCGTTCAAATCGATGCCCAGGGTGTACAAGCCCTGCAGGAGCTGGCAGTGACAAGCTGTTGGGCATGGTGCCTTCTAAGACATATTCGCATCCGCACTTACCTGGTGCAGTGCGGCAGTCGTAGACATATATTTCTCGGGCGCCTTTCGTAGCTCCTCGTTCAGAGCAGGGTCTGACACGAAAACGAACCAGCAATTGAACTGTGCGACTTTGAAGCAACCACCTTTGTACTATTGGACGGTGGTTGAGGATTCGGCAGCAACAAGCACAAGGGCGAAATTCGGTGCACACCTTTGTGTATCCTTCTTCGAGGACCTTTTCTGCTTGGAGCAGAAAACGGATCGCCCCATACCAAGAGAGAACAGGAAGGGACGGCCCGACCGTTGGGATGCCTTCGAGCTGCGTGTGGTCAAATGAGTCTTGCATGCTAGGTTAGAGGAACGGCTGTCAGTCACTCACATATCGTTCAGCGTACATAAATTTGCGGGATGCCCAAGTCAAGGCGTAGACAGTCGCAAGGAGGAACAGGAGAGTGAATAGTTCCATAGTCGAAGATGGAAAAAGCAAAGAGCAGAATAATCAAGGGCGAGAAGAGGATGCAAAGGTTTGGTGTGCGCGACACACTTGAATGAGAACGATCCGCTCGAAGACCTGCTCATATGTACTTTGGCAGAGATTACCACCAAAATACAAAGCGGCTGTTGCCACTGCCCCGGCGCAAAATACCCACACCTGATATTGATAACGAAGCAGTGACTAGTCTGCTCGCGTTCAGCGTCGACTAGGCATCAGGAAAGTGCTCGAGCGGCTTAATGTCGCTCGTGCGTCTTGGGTTTGGACTGACATGCTCTGGGTGCTTTGATAATGTTGATCAACACTTCCAAGGCAAGTTCCGACTGCACAACGCAAGCTAAGGCACATCATCTAACCCAGGGCACTTTCAATACCCGGATGTTTTCCTAATGATTATCATGCAGCGAACTCACAGTATCCGGACACCGCGGAACCGCATGTGCGGGTAGTCCCGGTCTATTAGTAGA
>NW_006768744.1:0-2021 GCF_000300595.1 Phanerochaete carnosa HHB-10118-sp
TCCAGGGACCAAAATGCACGTGTTCCAGGCCACTTATTAAGCCACGCAAGGCTCTCAAGCTGCCTGAGAGTCATGCAACATGGTGATAAGGTCTATTTTGGCCAATTTCCTCGAGCACAATGTGAGCGTTGTGGGCGATATAGCTGCTAGACCGTTGCGGCTGGACATGAGCAGAGTTCCAAAATAGGCAGTTTACTGATATGCGCTGTGTCTTTTGCTTACACCTCCCTCAATTCTCAACGGGACTTCACAAAACATTGAGTAAAGCAAGATAGCATGTATTTCAACCTTTTTAGGTAATAAAAATTATATTAAAGGCCATTAACGGTGTGCTGGTGCTCGAGAACCAGTAGGTGGTCCGTTGCCTGGTCCGGTCCGTTTCCTGATCGGGTACAGTAGAGCATGAAGCAGGTCATAAATTGCCAATTCCTCCTCCAGATTCTTCACGGCTCCATGCTAGAAGAAATCATAATGTGCTGTGGGCTCCGACTCCTTGGGGTACACAAACAGATTAGCAAGGGTAATGCATGTCTTTTGGCTGGACAGTGTTGACTAGCGCTGCCGTGAACGTGCAGTGCACTGTGCAACACAGAGTGTACCGGCACTGGAGCTAGGGTGGTCATGTTGAGAGGCATGGAGCAGTACGTGCGCATCCTGGCTCAGCAACACACATCATTGTTGTTATGGAATGAATATATAATTAATTTATTAATCGCTACTTCCACCGACGATGGTGACGCTTCCGTTGCGCCTGCCGCGCTCCCGCTGCCCGCCTCACGACAGGCGCCCCGCCTCTGCTGGGCGCCTGACGCCCTTGACGTCAACTGACGGGTCAGTTGACCTGACGGGTCAGACTTCTCTGACGGGTCACTGACGGGTGTCAGTCTGACGCTGACAACACTGGTCCCATCTGGTCAATGAGCCATCAGCACTAGAGAAATTTGGAGCTTTTTTGTTGCAAAAAATATGCAAAAACAGCTTGTAAAAATAAGTTAAAAGATGCCATATTTTTTCTCGGTATCCGGCAGCCCGGTAACTCGGCAATCCGGCAGCCGAGCTGACTGTCTGCCAGGCCGTCTATCAAAGTGCCCTGGTGACGGCGGCACCCGGCGGGTAATCGGCTCGAATGCCGGATTGCCGAGTTGCCGGGCTGCTGGATGCCGAGCGAAAAAAGCCGGCCTTTTCTTACTTATTTTTTCAAGCCTTTTTTGCATATTTTTTGCGACAAAAAAGTCCCGAATTTCTCTCGTACAGTGACTATGCTACCTTGAGAAAATGTATTCACAAGGCGACCCTGATTCTCGAGTTCCCATAGCCCTCCCAAGGTTCGAACGATGGTGCAAGGTATCTCTGATGTTCATAAGTACCGCTGCGGGCCTGGTGGGATGACGCTGACCAAGCATATCCCTCGCGACATCGACTCTGATTGTGCGACTACGACGCTCAACAAAGGCACAGAAGTCGAATAGGGGCCGGGCAGTTTCGGCGAAACTTGCCGTGCTGCCTCTGGCCTGGACCTTGACCTCTACGTGCGATTTTTTGTGTCGAATTCCCGAGTCGTGTTACGAAACGCATTTGACATAGGCAGCGAGGATAGCTCTGAACGTACTTGCCTTCCAAATGTGGACGCGCTGCCCACTCCAACGAAAGCAGCAGCATCTAGCAGCATCCTCATGTAACACCTTCCTGAATCCCGGCCAAGTAAGTTTACAACGACAAGCGCACGCCGACAGACTGACATCGTTCATCCAGTATCAAAGAAGTTGGGTTCAGTCCTGTTGCTGCGAGGTGCATCGGCATTCAGCCATCTGCCGCCAGGGGGTCCTGCTAAGCATGCGAAACTGGGCCGTTGGCCGGATGATAAGCATCGTGGTGGGGAAAATTCGTACTTTGTTAACGTTGACATTGCAATACCGCTCGGAGTCTTTCTCTAACGTCTCCAATAGGACATCGTCTACTTTCAACTACTCCCTCGCCTCATCCGACGACTCCAGTAACCCCTGCAGGAAGAAGCGTTCGAC
>NW_006768745.1:0-2021 GCF_000300595.1 Phanerochaete carnosa HHB-10118-sp
ATTCTTGATCTTTAACTCTAAATTGGAAGCTTCAGACTGCTTCAAGTTATACAAATCCTCTAAGGACATTGAATTGTCCTTACTAGCCAAAAGCTTACTAAGTTAACCAAGACATTAACTTGTCTTTGTTACCCTCTTATCTTACTTATCTAAAAACCCTATTCTACTAACCCAAGTAGCTAGTCCTTAAGCTACTAACTAAACCTTCTTACAGCCCATCTTCTAAGATTCCTTAAAAGTCCCTTGTAACAGGCAAGTGAGGCTTTAGAGTACTTAAGCAGATTAGTAGGTGGTCTTTGAATTAGTCCCCCACGAACACCAGGATAGCTTGGTTGAAAGGCTAACCCAGTGAACCCTGGAAAGAAAAGATTGGGAAAACCAAATCTAAGTATTCCATACTATACCCTTCTTGCTTTTAGTTTAGAACAGAACAAACTCCATTCTCTTTTATTAAAAAGTAACCTTCTAGGATTTCTCCTAGAATCTTCCTTATACCAAACCTCATTTTTATTTTACTTACTTTTCTTATCCTAACCTTTTCTTTACGACAGCGTCTGCTTACATAAGGGGTGCCCGTTCCTGGTGACCCCTACCTTACTGATAGACTTGAAGGGTAGGGCTTGAAGTCAAGAGATGTAAGTAGAGAGAGATGCAGAGACTAAGAATCAACGAAGTTGTTGAGTCTGAGGTCTTAAGCCTCAGACAACGCTCCTTATATACAAGTAATCTAAGACCCCTGACACTACGTAGGACTCATGGTACTCTACATTAACAAGTGCTCATGTGACTACTCGTGACTCGTTACTAATACACTACCAATATGTTTAGTAATACAAGGGATAATGACCATTGGAGTATCTCCATTAGGCTAAGCTCTCTACCAGGTGACATCATTCATGATGTCATGACATGTGACTGGTCTAGAACAAGTTCTGGACTTTGTGGTTATCTTATCTACTGATCCCATCATATCTATGTGATGATCTAGGTCCCGTGATATGCATGTGACCGTGTAGGTCACGTGATCGTGTTTAGCGTGATAATGAGCGCTAAGAATATAATTGGCACTTGTGTAGGGCGAATTTGTTACAGCATGCAAGGTAGATAGATAATGACGGACACGAGATGGATTTTAATGCATGTATACACTTCTCTTTTGGAGGTGACTTTGATGATGAGGTTAGAGCTGGCGGTAGAAATGCAGACTCTGACAATGAATCAACACAAAGCAGTAGTAGAACATTATACATAATACATCATGCAAATGTACCTCTTCAGAGTGGTGAACAGATACCTGGAAAGCACGTAGTGGAAAAATACTCAGAAAACGCATGCATAGAGGACTTAGCGATTTTAAAGGCAACAATATCACATGACCTATCCCAAAACTTCACTAAGTCCCGCTCCCACTGTATGTTCTCCTGCAATGCAGTTCTCTGCTTTGCATAGCACATGAGAGACTCTGAAAGAAAGCAAAAGTAACTAACATTGCCCTCACTATGGGACATACAGTGCCTAAATGAACGCAACACTGAGAACTAGCCTGGGTATATATGAACTGAAGTGAAACATATGGAAAACATACAATATGTGTCTCAATTCATGCATAGAAGTGTACCTCTCATTGTAAGAAAGCTTATACAGCTCTTACTGCCTGCCTTGGAAGTGATTACATGTTGCTACTGGTCTGTCTAGGTACAAAACTGATATATATTAATGCTGCCCACACAATATCCCATAAATGGCATGCATCACAATGTTTAATAGATGCGAGAGGCCTCTTGCCAGCCTATGAACATGAACCTAACACCAAGGATGGACATTGAACCTGATATAGCATATTTGCCGAACCCCAGCACTGCATACGCTACATGCCATTGTGCCGTTTCCCAAAGAAGAAGGATGCTTTCAGCAGCTGTCTGGCATTGCTACTGGGCAGGCACCCAATGGAGCCCTGCCAGCTCTGTTGGTTCTGGTGCATCAAACAGTCAAGAACTCTGTGCAGTTTGATTCTTCAGACA
>NW_006768746.1:0-2018 GCF_000300595.1 Phanerochaete carnosa HHB-10118-sp
TGACATTACCGGCTTGTGATCGCCATGACAGATGGCGGGAGACGGTCATAGCCGCAGATGAAGTCAGGCATAGTCATAGTTTTTCTGGTCATCACAGCACATCTGATGACGATACGAATCATGATGACATTATGAAGATCAGCAGGACGATACTCATGATCCCGACGATGCTTTCCTGCAGACCTGCGCCCCTGTCCACTGTGTGGTGCTGAGCAGACAGACGGCGAGACCTCTCAGCAGCATTATTTGTTCCACATCATATATACACTTGGGACCGCTACATATATCTTTGATATCTGGCGCAGAAGCCTTCTGCACGTCGCGTCCCACTGTGCGAATCTGCGGTGGGCGGTGGGCGCTTGATCCCACCTGAGGCCTGAGACCCGGAGCGAGATTGCTGTCAGGTCAAAATCCGGCTGTTGTGAGACAACAATCGAACGGATTTTGGACCTCAGCTATCTGGACGTTGATCTGCGGGCAATCCCCTGGAAACCTGGTACACGCAATCTCCCGGGGCCCTGTGTAGACCTCGATTCACGCGTTTCAGGTCAGAATCGACCGACCGGGATCCCGAAACCACACGATTCCGTGAATCGGCATCAACTGCAGAATCGACCCAGAATCAGTCAGAATCGAACTCTGAACTCCCCTATTGTGGATGACTCACAGGGAGGCGCCACAAGGGCCTGCCAAGAGTCCGCACCAGGATGATGAGACAATGTACCTATTTTTGACAGGTGGAGTCTGTCGTGTCCCAACCGTAAGAATTTGCATCAGTAATGGCACTTCTTAATGCCAACTTGGAATGGCCGCAGCAGGTTCTACAGAGGAATTCGTGCATGCTTGCAGCAAGATTCCCAGTTGGCACTCGACATGCATTGTTTGTACCCTGGGAAGCCAATTACAGATCCTTCGAAATATTGACATACTGTATCGAATTTCACTGGTGATGCTGGTGCTAGTATTGGCCCGCGAGCACGGCAACGGGAGGGTAATCACCTGGGCCATGCTGACTGATGCATGGCAAAGGATCGCACTGATTTAGAGCTATGGAAGCACTTTTATTGAACGCATCGCGGGGCTCGTCGTGTCTCTGACCTGTGCCTTCTTCCTGTTTCTCGATCTCTGGCTTTCCCATCGTAAGTTACCATATCTGGGAGATACCTTTGGCGTCCAGCTGCATTGATGGCAGCAGTGCTGGGGTAAGCTCCAGGCTCTGTTAGCCCTTGCTGGTCGAAGGAGGAGCAACGTGAAGGTCCTGGATTGATTTTATGATTGAATGCAGCTGTGCAGGAGCTGCCATTTAATCTCAGCCGACCTCTGCAAGTATTTGGGTGCTGTATGAGGCTGGTAAGCACACTGTTCTCGCGGTGAAACGCAATGTGGCAAGATCCGTACTGTCACTACAGGCATGAGCTGGTTTCAGATCACCTGAAATGTCCCGGTCAAGCCATCAAAAATGTTTCATTTTCGGAGACTTAACTGGGGCTTTCTCATCAGCAAAAAAATAGGTTGTAGGCCAACGATGGGTTGTTATGCAAGCATCTAGCAGTCTGGTGGATGCTGGCAATGCAAGATCGGGCAATACCTTGCTGATATTGCATGGCCATTGATTGCCATGCCATCTCATGCCGGTATATCATTACAATTCGGGTCCCATACTGATAGAACTCGACATGCCATGACCTGGTCCCCCAGATTCCGGTTGTGATGTGACGTCACTGCGGCAAGACATGTCACCGCTGTCTTTCGCCTCTGGCCCCCTCTACGACAACTGCACAAGATTCCTTTGACCTCCCCTAAAGTCACATTTCCTTTTATGTCATGATACTTATGAAGGGCCCTCGTCACCTCTCCATTCCTCATACCCTTTACTTCCTCTTCACCATTGTGCTCGAGTCCGAGCCCTGAGCCAGCTCAGCCGGTGAGCTTGAACATCCGCGAACACCTGTGGACATCCATTCTGTCGCTGTCGTACATGCCGCACGGGTGTCTGCACCAGGTACTTGCCATGTGCC
>NW_006768747.1:0-2018 GCF_000300595.1 Phanerochaete carnosa HHB-10118-sp
CCCGGCATGCTGCTTTTGACGCATATGAGAAGCAAGCCCTTGATCGCTTTAAATTCATGAAGGCAATTAGAGCACCGAAGTGGTTCAGAGTGGGACATTTTGCAGAGTGGCGAGTGGTGAAGTGAGCAGGTACCAAATGCGGGTGAGTGATCGGTTGCTGACACACTACTGACTGCCCCTTAAATTTGTCGCGTCGCGACGATGCTTGGCTTGCCCTTCTCCACTATCTGACCGCCTGTCCCACTTGCATTTACCAACAATATATGCCCTCTCGCCCTCCGAACTCGACAGATGAGGAAGAAGAGCAACCCCTCAAGAACACGGCTAAAACATCACGACTCCACAACGAGGGTATCTCTTCCGGCAATATTGTGAAGGGCAAGCGCAAAGCAAAACCCACGAAAAAGCAAGAATCCAATGGTACGTCTGCAGTATGCTATTTTAATCTCAAGTTCTAGCAGCTAATCTAGTGCGTACTTTAGAGAGGGATGACGGTGAGCGACTGAAGACACAGCTTGAAAAAGCAAAGAAACTACTGCGCAAGTACAAGACGGCAGCAGAGCAAACTGGAGGTAGGGCATTCCTTTGCTAGATCTCAATCTCAGTGAATATCTAAGCTGTTGTTAGGCGATGGATCGGAGGAAGGTGATTCGGATGGATCACTCGAAGAAGAGGAGGAGACGTACAAATCACCAGTGGGTGTTCATAGCTCGTCCTAACTCACTACTAACAACGGGCTGTTTATAGTTCTTCTCCAAAGGGGTTGTCTCTGTCGAACAGCCCAAGCAAAAGCGTCCTGCTCTTCCGAAGCTCAGCGCAGCAACTTCCAAGCCATCCGGCATATCTCCACCTCAAGTTGCCACCACCTCCTCGACCACCGACAAGTCCACCAGAGAACGCTCCATGCAAGAGTATACAACGTCTTCTGCAAGCCAGCAAGAGCTGCGGCCAGAGCCAAGACAGAAAGATCTGCCACAACAGTCCTGTTCTCGTTCCCATTCTCTCTCTCGCTCTCGCTCGCGCCCCCATTCTCGCTCTCGCCCCCGTTCTTCCTCTCACTCGCGCCCCCATTCTCGCTCTCGTTCGCGTCCTCGCTCACGCTCCCATAGACGCCGCTCGCGCAGCCGTGTTTCCAGGCGTGTCTCCAGTTCAAGCTCGCACCCACCATCAGAATCCCAAGCTTCACTTCCTCCACCCTCGCCCTCCCTGCCCGCCACCAGCAGGCTGCCTTCACCAGACCTAGAAGACATTTCATTCAGTCGTCGCCAGACAGAACATCAACGTTCTCGGGACATGCCACGTTATCATGTAAGTTCCTTTTCATCTGCACGTTTCAGCTTCAACCTTACTACTTTCTTTGGAGTTCAGCGACCTTCCAGCTCACGCTCTCGTATCTGGGACGATAGCGGGGTATGGTCAGACCTTGACCCTTTACATGACCAACACGACCGACGCTCCCGTTCCCGCGACCGACTCCATGCGCAGCACTCGCAGCCCCATCAACACTTGTCCCGGTCGACTCAACTTCCTCGTAGCAAATCTCCTGCTCGCAAACGTCGACGATCTCGTTCACCATCACCCGAACCCCAACCGATCCTCTACAGGGATGATAAGATTGCGCCGCCGCCTTCCAATGTCATGCCAAAGGCCAGTGATTACAGCAAGACTATCGAGGAGCTGATCAATCGTGCTGTTCAGAAGCTTACTGTCAAGCTGTACACTGTCGACGCCTTCCCCTCTGATGAGCTGGTCAAGGAGTGGTCGCAGGAGTGCTGGATTGTCACCTGCCGGGCGGCACGAAAGAAGTTTGCACCGCAGGAGGGAAATGCCCGAATCATAATTGCAGTGCGTCACTTGATTTGTCTCTCTTGACCGTCGTGCTTGATCTACTATCCCAGATATCAAAGCGGAAGTCATCGATACATCTCATCTTCGGGACACCGTGCGTGACATGATTCCGTCGACATACGATCTTGCTCCCGATGCCGTCCGCGAGACGTCTGTGGCGAACATGACGA
>NW_006768748.1:0-2018 GCF_000300595.1 Phanerochaete carnosa HHB-10118-sp
CGTCGCACGGCTCACGCACACGCCGATTGCGACACACAACTCGTCGACGAATGCGACTATGGACGACAACACGACGACGTTCCCGCTTGGCCAGAGCCTGTACGTCGACGCGACGCACAAGGTTGTCGTCCTCAGCGGTGCGTCTACAGCTCTTTTCTCGCGTTGTGATGGAGGCCGAGGGATCACGGGCGAACGTAAGTTCTTACGGCACTGAACCTGAACAACTTCGCCGCGACTGGTCCCCTGCCATACACCCACATCCCACCACGCCGGTCCTTCAAGACCTCGCACCTCGCGCCTTTCGCGACCAATGTCTACTTCCAGTGTACGCTACCCCTTTCTCTACCTTCCCTTCTCTACACTGCTGAACACTCTGCACCCAGTGCTCTCGTGCGCAGACACGCACGGCCCGCAGATACGAATCATCGTCAACGACGGCGTTGTGCCACTCACGTCGCTGCGCGGATGCCCGCACCAGCCCGACGGGCTCTGCCCACTCGACACCTTCGTCGCTGCACTGAGCGAGATCATCCAAACGACAGACTGGCAGTGGGGGTGCCACGGTAACTGGAGCGTCACCGCTGGCCATGTGTGGAACACCACGACGGGGTCCTACCCGCCGCCTGCGTGAGTGCGCGTTGTGGGCGGAAGTTCGTTGTGTGTTAAGTGGGGCAACGGGTGGCGTCGGAGCTCGTCGAGCTAAATTTTGTTACTAATGCTGTTCGCTGAGCGTGTATGTACTTGTGAGCTGAGGGCGACAGATCAATTGGGCGAAGGGCTACAGATCTGGCCCGCCTGATATAGGACAAGTTTTGCAAGAGCCGATTGACTGCAGGGGCGAGTTGCGTGTTCTTGCCGAATCTGTCACAAGTGACCACGACGAAGGCTTGATGATCCCACAAGCTGTGTGGCCTTCGTTGTGATCGGTCAGCACACGCGGCGAAGCTGAACGCGGAAACAGTGCTCATTGCGTGAATTATGGGATCATGTCTAATGTAGGATTACAGTGGTCATAACATACAGAGACCAAATGATAAATGGGTAGGAAAGTCACTAACGGCTACTGCGCTGTCTCGTCATATTACCATATTCCCCACAGGAAGGTGTCTGCTTATCCGTTATTCACCCCTGCCTAAGATTCGCAGCGCCCGACATGTGATAGACACGGCAGCAGGCAGCATGAATATGTAAATAATCGGCAGATGGCAAATCGAGGTCTGGTTGAGTGGTCTGGAACTCGATGATGCGGGGAATCTCCCAACTGTTGAAAATTATAAGCGGTATAGACGTCTCGACTTGATAGCGGTTCGGTGTCTCCTGAGAAAGTGCTGATAAGCCTGAGAGAGAGAGAGAGAGAGAGAGAGAGAGAGAGAGAGAGAGAGAGAGAGAGAGAGAGAGAGAGAGAGAGAGAGAGAGAGACTTCAAAGACTTACGGTCGGGACGAGCCATAGCTTGAGCTTGTCGAAGTATGAATGTAATGTGTGATGGAGCGTGAGAATATTGCGCAAAGAATGAATCCCGTGGCCCTCCAGCTCCTTGCGAATATTGGGGTACCCGAAATGCTCGATGATAGTCCATGCGTTACCCGCATATTCGCGCTAAAAGGATTCAAGGTGAGATCACGACTGTTAAGTTTCAGATCTTTCATACCTTCGCGTAATTGCGAAGGTCCCAATTTGTAGACTCTGAGAAGACGTGGGAACACTCTGTTTGCGCTACGTGTTTCCAGTTGATATTCAAAGTGAAACCCTAGGCCACTTGTCTCTCCAAATATTTCGTCTCCACGTGGCCAGATATTACGCATCTCTGGTTATCGCGACGCGGGCCTAAGTCCAATATAAAGGGGGATGCATGTACTGACAATAGAAAGTCGGCTCACAGAGGATTTTGCATGCCGATGATCTCGAGGACTGGGTTTCAAGTCTTGCACAACTAGGGCTTGAGTCTCATTGAATATTGAAATGGAAAGATTGTCTGGGATGGTTTCAAGAAGTGGGCCCTTTAGCTTTTCAAAACTG
>NW_006768749.1:0-2015 GCF_000300595.1 Phanerochaete carnosa HHB-10118-sp
CGTGAGTTTTTCCTTGTCAGCTGCAGCATTCATGCAATAACTCTGTGTTGTAGCTGGATCAGGAAAGAGTGTTCTTTGGTGTGTATGCCTTAGGTTAACATCCTTTTGGTGCTGACAGCATGCAACCATAGCTCATCTGTCATTGAGCATGTCCTGTCCATCCCTGGCCTGCATGTGGCCTACTTCTACTTTGACTATCGTCGTGCTGAGATGCAGACTGTGACTGGCCTATTGGCATCTCTGATCTACCAACTTGCCACTTGTGCAAAACAGTGCCACCAAGTTCTGCAGCAATTCTATGTGGAGAATAGGTCAAAGCTAAAGCCAACCAGGGAGCTTCTCCTTAGCTGCCTAGAACAGATCCTCCAGGCTTCCACTGGGACAGTTATCATCATTGATGCTCTTGATGAGTGTCCACGCACTACCCGACGAGATGAACTGTTTTCCTCCCTCCAGAAACTTGTATCAAAGAACATCAGGGGGCTACATATTCTCCTGACAAGTCGGCCTGAGCCTGATATCTGGACAGCCATGGATAGATATCCTGCTCATCAGCTCAAGCTTCATGATGCTGATGCACACACTCGTGACTTGGCTTTCTATGTATCCCATGGTCTTGCCCAAGATGACTTCTCAAGTTGGCCATCTGATATCAAGGAGCTTGCCCAGAAAGAACTTGTATCAATGGCAAGTGGCATGTATGTTGAGTCTTTTGTTCTTAGTTTTATTCATTCTGATTGCATATAAGGTTCCTATGGGTTAATCTTCAGCTAGATGTGCTGCGCAGCTGCCCTCCTGGAGATGTTCAAAAGGTCCTAACTGAGCTTCCAAAGACAATCTCTCAAACATATGAGCGTATCCTTCAGAGCCTTGACCTTGAGTCAAGTGAAACTGTCACAAAACGAAGACAGCAAATGTTTCAGTGCATTGCATTTGCCCAGTGGCCACTCTCTCCTTCCGAGCTTGTTGAACTCCTTGCAGTTGACTTCTCAGCTACTGGAGACCCAAAACTCAACTCCACCTTTCGTGTAGCCAACCCAGAAAGCTTCATAAGCAAGATGTGTTCTAGCTTTGTAGAGATCACTGACAGCTGTGACGACAACACAGCTGAATGCCGCCGTTTTGTTCAATTTGTGCATACCTCTGCACGAGACTTCCTCATTACAGGCCAGCTACCACCCCCCCTCACACTGTACCACATTGATGAACCATTGGCACACATCACTCTGGCCAAGACATGCTTTGTAACCCTTCTCTCCCCTCTAAGTCCACCACTGTCAAGCCTTCCCTTTTCCAACTATGCAGTGCAATATTGGCAAGACCATATCTTTCCTGGTCAAGTTGCTGAGGCCATTGATAATTTACTGTCCCGATTTCTCCACCCAACCATTTCTTATTTCTTTTCAAGGTGGCAAGAGGCACGACCTGAAAACCAGAATGGAAAACAATCTTTGCTGTATTGGGCGGCCTATCTGGGGCTTGAACACCGTGTTCAGGCCTTGCTCAAGGTCGATGGAATAGCTATCAATGCATTGGGAGGTCGGTGTGGGACGGCTCTGTCTGCTGCCGCACACCGAGGTCACGAGGATGTGGTCTTATTACTCCTTGGCAAAGGTGCAGATCACAACATTCCTGACAAACGTGGATTCACTGCGCTACACTACACCATGGAATTTGGCATTGTCAACATTGCTCATGCGCTTCTCAAGCATGGCGCAGCTGTCGATGCACAGGTGGAGGACGGATGGACGCCGCTACACATTGTTGCACAATTCGGCCATGTCGACATCGCCCGCGCCCTTCTCGACCGCGGCGCAGCTGTCGACGCGCAGGAGGAGAACGGATGGACGCCGCTGCACATTGTTGCACAGGATGGTCACGTCGACCTCGCCTGCGCCCTTCTCGACCGCGGCGCAGCTGTCGACGTGCAGGAGAAGAACGGACGGACGCCGCTACACATTGTTGCACACATGGTCACGTCGACCTCGCCCGCGCCCTTCTCGACCGCGGCGCAG
>NW_006768750.1:0-2015 GCF_000300595.1 Phanerochaete carnosa HHB-10118-sp
TTATTATATTATTATTTAGCTCTAGCTCGGCTATCCCACCTCTCTCATCATCAATGGTACCCATATCTTTTGATGTTAAGCCTCTGGCAACATATGAGGAAAGTTTGATGATGTGCTAGGTTGAGATAAAGTCATTAGACACCCTGCAAAGAGGAGAAGGAAAGGAAAAGTGCTAAAGAGCTAAGATATATCTTTAAGCACTGCTTGAGCCAAATAGACCACACTTTGAATTGGCTCTGTCTCAGCTGTTTAAGAGAAATAGAGAATATATATGTGGGTAGAAATATCGTTAAAGGTGAATGAGGTTTTGTGGGTACAAAAGAGGAGATCAGCTTACAAGCTACCTTGTGAAAAATAGAACAACAACAGAGGTCTCCTATTAGCTTAACCACATAAGAGTCACTGAACTCAGTATAATAATAATGAAGAACTTCTACTGAGTAGATCTCCTATCGGCTAAACCACATAAAGATGCTGAACTCAAAGTGTGAACCATAAAGAACTCCTCTCAGCTTAATTACACAAGAGCCACTGAACTCAAACTAATAATAAAACAAAGAGCATAATAATAATAATAAAACAAAGGACTCCTATTAGCTAAACTACACAAAGGCCACTGAGAATCAAAAAAAAAAACTATCTGCATCACCACACAGGGGCTAGCCAGACTTATATAAACATTAAATAAATATACTCAACAGGAGAGCTAGTGCAAGAAGGCTTGCAATGAATGAATGAATCCAATTCAATGCAAGAAATCAAGAGTGAGTAGATTACAATTTCTGAATGAAGAAATGTTCTGTTGGAAGTAGCACTTTGAAGGTCAGTTTACTTTCTAACACAAATCTGCCCCTCACTCTACAACTTGCTATACTTAAGCTATTAACTTTAAATTTGGTACACATATATCTCCATTATAGATCTACATGTAAAAATCATTTGGTCACAATTGGATCAATTTTGGCTCTTCAGCACTGTGTTTTATGCTTGAGCTGAGGACTTAGACAAATAGACCACTTTCAAAAGGCACAACATCTAAATGATCTTTATACCATTAGATAGAGCACAGTGCAAGGGTCCAAAATATGTAAGAATATGTGCCAAATTAATTGTTTAAAGAGGTGATTTGGAAGGAACAAAGCATGAGAAAACACCAGATCAAGCGCCCTATAAGCGCCACAGCACGTTCTGCCCTCTTCATCACTTCTACTCTTCCTCACATATTTTTATCCATCTATACCATATATTATAGGGCCTTCTATACACATAATAACTGTGTACTTAGTATGAGAATGGTTCAAGACCATGGTTCAGTGCTAAAGTGCTGACTACTGGCTTTAAAGCTTAGTGCACAGTGCTGCACAATGGATTGTGGACTTGGCAGTGCCTACAATTGCTTGATATTTCATATTTCCATTATTCACACTGTCTAACACTATAGTGAATATATTTAGAATTATCACAAGTTATCTGGCATTATTAACAATGTTCTATGTATTCATTGTTCTCACTCCTCTCTACAGATCAATACTTCTCCATAATCCACACGGATATTCTAGAAGTCTTCTTTACTATACTCTGCAAGTATCGGGTTATCATATTGTGCATATCCAGACATATGAGCCCATAATTAAGCACATAGTCATGATCTTGTGCATTAAATTTAATTCTTCAAGCTACCACACTTAATGGCTGTTCTACTCCATTCTGCTATCTCGAAACACCCATATATATCTTGAAATGTATATATAGTCATACTATCTGCCATAATATTGCTTTATCTTAGCCTTCATCACTGAAAATCATCAAAATAAAAAAGATCCCCCAGCCAGGATTGAACCTCCAACCACTATCCAATAAAGCAACTGCTCTCTTAAAATGCGCAATTTGCCACCTCAGACTCAACTGGGAGGAGGAGTAGGTATAATATCCATACACTTCTTTCACCTTAACCATCACCATCTCTACTCAACAACATGCTTCACAAGTGTAATTTCTCCAAAGTCTTCATAAAG
>NW_006768751.1:0-2013 GCF_000300595.1 Phanerochaete carnosa HHB-10118-sp
ACGACGGCAGCAGTGACAGCGAGGACGCATGGCTCGGCGCCGAGATCTTTGCAGGCCGCTGCAAGGTGGGAAGCGTGCGCAGCATCGAGGTGCACGTCGAAGGACCTGACGTCGATGCCGGGCCTATTATGCCTCCCCTGGTCGTGCACATGAAGGGCTGCGCATGGCGGCGTTTGCGAGCCATGACAGCTTTGCGCCGAGCAGCCCCATGGCGCCGCTGCTGGTGGTGCCCGAGGTGTGGGACGTGAGCGAGATCAACGTCGGGTGGGTGTTCCCCTGTGCAGTCTCGTACCGGCTACACGTGCGCACGGGCCCCGATGACAAGATCTTCATGCACACTTGGTTTTGGCCTCGTCAAAGTCACTGCCGTG
Source organism: Phanerochaete carnosa HHB-10118-sp (assembly GCF_000300595.1). Taxonomy (NCBI): domain Eukaryota; kingdom Fungi; phylum Basidiomycota; class Agaricomycetes; order Polyporales; family Phanerochaetaceae; genus Phanerochaete; species Phanerochaete carnosa. The sequence continues at coordinate 372 of NW_006768751.1, forward strand.
CAGGACAACCTTGGTGCCGATGCAGGACATGTTTCAGACCTTGATCGTAGGCATGATGATCATGTACGAGATGCCGAGCTTCTGGCCTGAAAGTGCAATGCCCTGCATATGGTTACTTGTGCCAGCCGTGCCCAGCGGTGAGAAATGGTCTGCGGGCGTTTGCAGGAACACGCACAACATCAACCGGCACTGCAAATCACAACACCCTTCCATGTGTGTCCACTCGCATCGCCCAACCCACTCGCGTTCGCAGGCGCTGTTCAGGCAACCGGCAGGTAGATCAGTGGGCGACTAGTGGGCAATCAGTGGGCAACCAGTGAACATATCAGCGGGCACACACGGCGACACCAAAAAATAGCTAATGTATTTGTATTACAGTCCTTTTGCGACAAAAGTCAGCTCTCCTATTTAAGTAAATGGATAGTAGATGTATACCTTTTTTTGTACCTATCTCAATAGAGAATATATTTATTATTCCATATATAGATGGCCCGGTGGTATTTGTACCTCTTTTTGCTGCAAGAACAGCTTTTTACAGCAAGAATCACTGAAAAAGGTGTCTTTGTTTGGCTCCTATTTCCAGGTTTTACCTATTGTATGTTTTTATTGGAAAGTGTTTGGTCTTTTTAGCTTCCATTTTCATAACAATTTTTGTGCCTCTTTCAGCTGAAAATAGTAACTAATTAGCCCCATGGCGTATGTCAAAGGTCTCAATATTTAAAGCGTGAGCCCGTGGTAATGGATAGTGATGGTAGGTGATGGCTTGCAACTGCAACTTGTCACATCATTCACAGTGCCACACTGCTGCCAGTCTCGTTTTCTCCCCCGTCTTCTCTTCCCTGATGTTGACTCCAGTCCTTCTCCACTTCGTCGACTTAATATATCGCTCAACGTAATTGCCCACATGTTCTTTTGTCTTCCCTGTCGCCAAGCACACCAACACTCACTTCCTGCCTACCTGGTGCAGAACACCGTCAGGTTCAGAAGTGTGAAGAACTGATCGAGCTCGCTGAGCTTGATTTAACTCTCTCCCTCGCTAACGACACAAAGCTATGTCCAGTGACATGGATCTCTAATGACCTCACCAAACAGCCTGGTACTATTGACCTTCTTTGGTGTGCAGCTGAACTCATGCCAGATGACTTTACTGTTGACCTGGCTGAACAATTCAAGAGTGACCATTGTGTCCTCTCATGGACACTTCTCCGCAAAGCAATGCCCCAGCCAAGGCGTGTAATCAAACGGGGCTCACAAGCTGGCATGGCCTTTGTGCGCCAATGCCAAGATGTAATTGCCGCAATGTCCAAAGAATACAACAGCTATGATTCATCTAATGATGTTCACTGCTGGGTGAAGCACATCAGGGATGGCTTTGCAATGCCTGGGAAAAATACTCAAGCATGTCCAACCCATGTGCCAAATCAAAATCTTGGTGGACACCTGAGTGTTCAAAGCACCACAAGGCATTTCGAGAGTTCCAACAGCGCATGCGCTTGCTTAAATGCGAACGCGACACAGTTTATAAACAGGAGCAAACACACGGACCCACTGTGAACACCATACAGGAGATTTAACATCTTACTGGAAATATACTCAATGAACTGCGAAACTCTGCCGAAATCAATGGGTGGAAAAAGGAGCT
>NW_006768752.1:0-2013 GCF_000300595.1 Phanerochaete carnosa HHB-10118-sp
CCACGCCACTGGGGCATAAGCTCTTGAAAGTAGAGAAACGGAATTATGATACATTACCATTTTTTCACCTTGTCTTAGCTGCTCAAGTCTTATGTTCTACCACCCATACACTATTTTCCTGATATAAGGCATTTACTGGTGAATTACCCCGCATAGTGTTTCGTTAGCTAAGACCACGGCACGGCTAAGACACCGGCGCGGCTCAGACGTTGGCGTGGCTCAGACGTTACCGTGGCTCAGACACTGGCGTGGCTCAGACGTTACCGTGGCTCAGACATTGGCGTGGCTCAGACGTTACCGTGGCTGGCCGTGGCTAAGACATACCATGTACAATACTACAACCTTACCGTAATTACAATAATTTCCAAGCAGCGCAACCGAGCATGAAACTCAGCGATAGAGTAGCGGGGCCCCTCGCCGAAACACCTGAAAAGAGAGGCTTCCTGCTTGAGGGGCCAACGGCGGAACCAGCCGACAGCAGGGCGTGCCGCTCCTATGCGCGCGGTGTATAAGAGATCGATTCGGGGTTGTAGATGTACTTGATCCAGCAACCCGTTTCATCTTCCACGTAGTGGTGTATCTCGGACTGTCGAGAGAATAAGAGATGAGGTCACGGGAAAACGCGCTGATACTCACCACCCTGATTTCCGGAATATCTTTGAATGCCGAGGAGCATCCGCCTACAAGTCGCTCATACATGTATGCTTGCCTGGAGGACATCAGGGCCTCTCGTGAACGAACGCAATATTAAATACTGACTTTCGTGCATACGCGCCGTGCCCCCTCATCCCTGATTCATCATGCTTCTCGCCGACATCGAGCCAGAAGTGTTGGTGAAACTTGAAGAAGCGGACCGTACGGGCCATCTCTTCATGGACGACCGCTACCTCTTCTTCCCACCTCGCCTTTAGCGCACTCATCCGGAACCAATGAACCTTGATGACTGCCCGAGATTGTCAGCGTTACGAAATGATACAATACACCCTCCTGTACTTGCCTTCCTCCGCGTATGATTCAAAGTTCTCCGACACCTTGGTAGTGTCTAGGAACTCGAGCTCGTCCCAGATCCAAGACGGCTGCCTCTTGCTCTGGCCCAGTTCTTGATTGTCCATGCTGATGTCGAAGGGCCTAACATCCTTGTCCTCAAGACGCTTCAACCGCTGTTCCTCGTTATCGTACCCGAGGGTGACCAGTGCTTGATAGGCCCGCCGGTATTCGTTTGCCGCATTGCGAACACTTCGCTCCTTGCTGTAAATCCCCGACTTCGACCTCGTCGCCATAACGTGTCCTTCTGCCACCCGCTTGTCACGTTTCGCCACCCGATTCCGGAAAGTATAGCTCGTGATCAGCTGCGTCCGCAGCGTATTCAGAGCGTCGTTAGCTTGCCCTACACGGAGGGCGATCTCGATCTCCACCGCCGAGGCCATGCAAGGTCTTTCGCGCACGGACGCTGGGCAGGAAGAGGGCAGGATGACCGGGATACCATCCGCTGCCTGCCAGCGGGGCGACCGGCGTTCTCGAAGGGGCTGGAGAGGTCCACGCCGCCGCTTGCCCGTGACTCGAGAGCCCTTCGCTCTCCCCTTCCCTTTCCCCTTGCCCGTCTTCCGTGGGGCACGTGTACGAGGATCTACATTGTACGGAGCGTGTTCGTCCAAGAGCTCGTCGAGGTCGTCCGCGGGGTCGTTCTTCCTGTCGTCGTCGCCGTCAGAGTCAGAGCTGTTGCCCAGACCATCCTCCGAGTCGTCATCCGAGCCCCCGGTATCCTCATCTGGCTCGAAATCCGGATCGTCATCGGAGTCCTCATCCAACCGATCAGCCTCTTGGTCTCCCAGGTTGTCCGCGACCTCGGATTTCCCCTCGTTCGAGGCTCGTGCGATCAGAGGCCCCATGGTCGTCCCGTGCCGATTACACCATGACATCCAGTGATTCTCGAACTTCTTCTGCATGTCGGCGACGTGATCTTCGCCATCGTGTCGCGCGATCGCATCAAAGATTGAGGCCCTAAGCAACTCG
>NW_006768753.1:0-2011 GCF_000300595.1 Phanerochaete carnosa HHB-10118-sp
GATGCAAGTGCAATAGAATATAGAGTGCACAACTGGTGCGGACATTGTGAAATGGTTCTGTGCAGGGAGTTGTGAGCAATTTTGCATAACAAAATGTGCCTTATGTCTGATAGTCAAGCTATTAGTGTCGTGCTCAATTACGTACACCTGGCAGCAACATTTGATGACCTCCTACCCTTCCAGCAAGTCTTCCAGTTCCCAAAGTTCTCGAGCTCTGAGCTGTGCCATTTCCACCTCCATGACCACATTCCATTATGGCCAGTCCTTCAGCTGCCACATCTCCTTGAAACATGTCAGATTGTCAAAATTGACAGTGGCAGCGCAGACCATGAGTGTCTGGGCATCATAGAGCAGGTCAGCAGTGATCCGTTTGCTGGTCTTGTAAAGTGGATGGCAATTGCTGTGCTTTGTGGCACAGAATGATGCGAAGATGGGCACCAGTGCAGTGGCAGCTGTTGCAAGTGGTTTCACAGGTGTCTGAGTCTGTAAAGGCATCTGCAGGACAGCAGGAGCTTCAGGCTTGATAGATGAAACTGCAGGCGCACCAATAGGACTCTTTTCCTCTAATGTGGAGAAATCTCCGACGAGGAGAACAGAAGTTGCAAGTGTCCATAATTCAAAAGTCACAGGGAACAATATTGAGTGGCAGATCTTCAGATCCATGTGACATGACTGATCACCTACTTTCTGCCTGCTACCAATAATTCAGATACTATCAACTAGAGACAGTTCATCCACTTTTCCAATGAACTTGATGCCCACACTGGTCATGTGACCTAGCGAGAGCAAGTTGTATAGTGTGGACGGCGTGTGCAGAACATCTTTCAGTGTGGCAGGAATAAACCCAGCCTTGGTGATGAATACAATGTTCACATCACCACGGCTTAATGCAGCACAAGCGCTGTCAACATCTGAGATAGTGCTTGGCATTATAATGTAAGTCACGGATGCAGTGCGATCACGCATGATGTGACACTCAGCGGTGGCATCTCCAAGCCATGTCTTGCCTTTTGCAACAAAGGCAGATGCGCTTTTGCATGATGTAAAGATGTACAAGTCAGACTTGTTCAAGAGTTTGACCATATGCGTGTGTGATCCGGTGGACGCACCTTTGTTACTAGAAGTCTGAGCCTTGGCTGAATGACAATCAGCCTTGATGTGACCTTCCTTGTTACAGTTGTAACAGAAGATGCCCTTGCAGAACTATGATTTTTGCTTGGGCTCAATGGCGTCTTTGGTAATAAGAGCCATGGAGGTGAATTCTGCCTGTTGTCTGGTTAGGTGGTCTTGCTGCTGTGTGATGTGGCCAACAATGCTGGTGAAGATAGACAGGCTTAGAATAGAACTGACAAATGAGTTCTATAAAGCAGGAAGTGCAGCAAGAATGACCTGACCAAACTGAATGTCTGTCATTGTACCTCCCATTTCCATGCTCTGTGTATACAACTGTTTCATACATCTGATCTCCACTTTGACATCAGCCCCTTTCTTAATACTAATCTTGTGTAGCTTCCTCAACATGGTAATCTCTGATATTGTACTGAAGTTTGCGTACATGCTTGTGAGAGCATTCCATGCTTCCTTTGAAGTCTTACTGGTAGCAACATGCGAGACAACCATGGGAGTGCACTAAATTCAGATTTTACTGAGCGCTGTCTTTGTAGGCTGTGGGGTGGTACTGAAGGGGTAGCCTATAAGCTTCACCTTGGTGAGAACATCCTAGATTTGAATCTGCCAAGAGAAATAATTCTCTGCACCTTTGAGGGCCCCGATCTTGGTCAATGACATGACAGCTGTCTTGGGTGCAAAGGCCTAGATAAGGTTTGTCAGTGATGTCTTGGGTACAACCCTGAATAGGCTGAGAGAGGGCACTGTGATTAATCTGTGATGAAACTGCAGAGGTGAGTGACCAAAATATAGAGCGCAGGGCTCATAACCTGTTGTGAATCAGATCGTGCAGGCAGGGGATTCACAAATAATCAACAGTAAATTGTACAGATAATACATTGTG
>NW_006768754.1:0-2011 GCF_000300595.1 Phanerochaete carnosa HHB-10118-sp
CACGCACATGTCTCGGGATGACTCAGATTCCTATTGGACAGTATTTTATTAGATAGCGCGTTCGTTATTTTGTTCCTGACTCACCAGTTGCTAAGGCACCTGCCGCTTTCCTTATTTACTCGCTTTTCCCTGTTGTGCACGCTCAGAGACTTCCCTTTCTTCTGAGCGTGCATATATCCTCTCATTATGGACACTGTAGGGCACCGACTGTATTGCAGTATGGACTGAGCATCTGTTCTGCTAGGTAAATACATCATAGAGACTTCCCTTTCTTCTGAGCTACGGACTGAGCATCCGTTCTGCTAGCCTCAAGCGCGCCCGACAGTCGAAGCCGGGCCCTGCGTGTGAGAAACTCACTGCGAAGAGTTTCTAGACTCTATCCATTGTTGTTTGGTTTAAGGCGAGCTGAACAGCGGTGGACACTACTGCACAAGTCGCTTGTCAATCATAGATGTCTCTAAGTTCTTGATCGTTGTGTTCGAGGAGTTGCGACGGCTGTCCTGGACTTGGGCGAGCTAAAATTGTGCAAGGCGTCAGTAATGATTCAACAGAAGATTAGACAAAAGAGACTTAACTTGATTTTTTAGGGTCCTTTTTTATCATCGCCGTCGAACCGTCTACTTCCCTCCACCAGATTGGGATTAACACGGTGGCCACCCAGGGCGTCGAGCCGCTGGGCATCCCTACAGTCTAGCTCTTGTGCGCATCTCTCTAACTGGCAGCTGATCCCTAGGTACACCCTGTGTGCAATATCGCGGGCCTCTGGTGCTGCGGTGCATATGTGAGGGTTTTAGTTTTCAAGCCAGAGGCCGAGGGTTCAGACTAAGTTGTCTAGGACGCGACAAGACGTGTGTATGTGCATTATGGCCGCCAGGACTAGTCGCAAATCGGCAGATCATTTCCTCGTTGAACTTCTCCACCGTTGCAGCGTGGTGTGGCTCGACCGTATTCTGCACAACCAGCACCTGATTTTGTGTCAAGCCTATGGCCGTCCAGCCGAGGCCACACAGATACAACTATTCGAAGAGATGTGAATACTCTTCCATAGAAGACATTGATTCAAGCCTAAAATTTGTGCTCATCGTACACATCCTAGGACGTCCGTACGGTCAGGACAGCAATCATAACCATGAGGGTAAAAAAGAAATCTCGAGCGTACTTGCAGCCGAGTGACTCATCCGTTACTTTCGAGAATACCAGTCGGACAATCACGACGCCAAGATCGATGCTTTCAGGTTGCCATCGGCATTCATGATGGCACGGATGGCATCCGCGAGCGAGCACGCTTGCTTGGGAAGAGCTCGAAAAGGCGGGAAACGAGATGTCGATGTCCGGCCGACCCCCAGGATGTCGAGGAGGCTGGGGCATGGGCCGACGGAGACCCTCTCTGCATGGCTGTCCGGCATTGACTAGAACGGCTCCACGTATTCACCCGGCAGCGTGGGGATGTTTATGAGGCGATCGGTAGAGAAGGTAGCTAGACCAATGGAGCGAAAGGTGGCTTACTATGGTGTCAGATAGACTCTCACAAACCTACCGCAGCGCGCACATCTAAGTAGAGGACCGGAGTGTGCAATAGCACGATGGACATCTCTGGGACACCTGTCGGAGAGCCATCGACGGGTTGATTCGTAGGATGAGAAAAAATATGGGCCTCATACTGTCACATAGTTGCCAGTCTCGTACTTCATGCCGGCGGCGGGGGGCGCGCGCAGGCTCGGGGGTCTGGTTGCGCTTGTGCGCACTGCGCTGTCGCCATACGTTCAGCCCCAGGCTACTGAGAGTCGATGTCGTTCCAGATGTAGGCTCTTTGGTAGAAATTTCGTGATTCTGATTGTTGACGAATATGGAATCGTAAGTCGAGGCAGCGTTGTGCCGGTCAGTGACTGGTCAGTGACTGGTCACTCTGGTCAATGACTGATCAGTGACCGAGTCAGACATGACCGTGACTGGCCGGTTGTCCGGGTCCCGCCTCGGCAGCCAACCATGTCGCAGGATGCCATCAGGCTCT
>NW_006768755.1:0-2009 GCF_000300595.1 Phanerochaete carnosa HHB-10118-sp
GAAGATGAGCAAGACAAGGAAGACTTGGAGTCATCAGGCTCTGAGTTTGCTGTCAAACTGGGGCTTGATGAAGATGAAGATGAAGATGAGGAAGAAGAAGACGAAGATGAAGATGAAGGTGATCTTGAGGATGAGGATGAGGAGGGAAGCAGGAGCGCAACCATAACTACGAAGAGCAAAGTACGCACAACTACTTGACACACACTGCACCTCTTACTAACGCCTCTTTTGAAGGACAAGAAGACGAATGGCCGTGCACAGATGACAACGACAAGCCGTGCCTTGCAAGCCAAACTCGAGGTACGATTTGCTTTCTCTTTCAATGCTGCAGCTCATATTCTTGATGGGTCAAGCGTTCTCGGTTCAAGACCAACAACTTTCCAACTGGTAAAGGAAGTACTACCACTCGGAAAGAAGGTGCTGTCACCACCAATACTGCCGGAAATGTCTCTGAACCCCAGGCCAACGACCAAGAAGCTGCTGCTCTCAGTGAGCAGCCGCCAGATGCTGATATCACTGCGCTGGTCTTGAATGCAAAAGGTCAGTTAAATCTCAGTAGCCAGCAGCAATCAGTCACACGCGTCATGAACCGCTTTCATGAGGAATGCATCGCTGATGCGGCCTTCAACTGTGGTACAGTTTCACGCTACTCATCCTTGGTTTATTATCTGATTACTGCTGCATTGTAGGAATCTATCCCGTCTCTCTGCGGGTCCCATCTCAGCTTGACCTTCTCATTGGGGCTGCGACTATCGAGGATGTTCCAGAGATAGCAGCAAAAGTGATGGCTGATCGTGACTATGCTGCGAAGATTATTGTGTCGGTGAGCCAGGATAATGGTATTTTATGAGACCGTGACTGATATCACACACTATCATCTCTCCACGGTCAACAGGGCGAGCAACGCGTTGTGCTCATACGCGGCAACCTCAAGGGGCTGTGCAAATCCAGCGTGCCGAAGGAGTATGGCCTCACCTCGGACAAGCCTGGTGACCAGACCAGGCCATGCTTCCATCAAGTCGGAGCCCTGGTACACGACCTTGGCTACATCTTCCCTGGCGATATCATGGTATGTTATCTTTAAAACCCTCTTGTTAGCATATAACTAACAATTGGTTTTGTGCGACACAGGGCCGCATTGATGGCAGTGCTCCATTCAAGCGTCCGATCTTTGCCGAGATCATTAAAGAGACTTTATTCTCACCCCGCCGTGGCAAGCCTTCACTTGCAGTTGCTCACTCCGTCCGGTTTGTGTCATCCAGCACTGAGAAGCCACTCGAGAAGGAAATTTCCATACCAATGCTTGCTCTCGCGAGTGCTGTGGTACGTCTTGCCTTCGAGTTTCTAAACTTAACTGTACTCCAAGTCATCAACCTAACTAATACTTTAGTAGATCCGGCTGACTTTAGATGACTGGGCAGGTGGTATCGAGCCAGCGGAGGCCTCGAAATACACCGCTGCCAAGGCCGAGGAAGAATACAACAACGTCATCGAGTTCTTCGATGACCTTCGCAAGAACCGTCCAAGATTCTACCACCGCATCCTTCATCAAGTTTATGTTGACGTCTGGTAAGCTACTCGCTTGCTATTGTCTGCAGTAACTAATACCCACTGTGCGACAGCTCCAGTGGTCTCGCTGCTACTCCGGCATCCCAAAGATCAAAGCAGGCCGTGCGTGGGGCGCTTGCGCGTCTTGTCTTTGATGACTAGCCCTGTTCGCCGCTGTTGGTGTTGCGGTCATCGTCACACTCCGGACGTTCATAATACAGTATGTATGCATGCTCGCATTGTATTCAGTGTATTGTATCTACGAACTAGTGCTTCTAATGGTAGTGTAATGACCACCTAAGCATGCTCTAAGTGTTATTAAGTACGATAAGTTGACTAGGTAACTGGGGGACTGATCTAGGTAACCTAAGGTGTCCCAATCAACTAACTACGTGTAACTAGGCGAAGTTATATCTAATTAGCCCCGGAGGTTTTCCCTGATGTTCTTGGAGGCTTCCGCC
>NW_006768756.1:0-2008 GCF_000300595.1 Phanerochaete carnosa HHB-10118-sp
CTTCTTTCCTGCGTGCTACGCTTTCTTCAAGGTCTCCGAGAGTCTTGCAAGACACGAAGCGGTATTCCAAAGCTCCTGCTAGCCTATCGAGAGCTACGGCACAAACAGCGGTCCCGAATGGTAGCAATTCGATGGCTTCGCGGAGAGAGGTGATGCTGTCGTCCATGTCTTCTTGTCTGCTGGTGAACTTGAAGTGAGCGAGTTTTGCGACGGCGAGGCTAATGAGTGAGTGAGGGCGGTCGCGATGACCTGGTGGACAGAGATCAAGCGCTAGGCTGCAGAAGTGAACGCATTCCTCTAGACCTTCGCTCTTTCTCTCAAACATCTCAATGAGCGCAGGAAAGAGGGCATTGTAGGCCGTCAGGAAAAGAGGCGTTGAAGGAGGGCAGAGCTCCAGAGCACCCTTAGACAGCGACATGAATTTTTCCAGGTCTTCTGGCTCTTTGGTGCATTTATAACGAGCTAGAAGCCCAGCAGCCGCAGTTATGAGCGCTCGGCCACGATCGAGATGCCCTGCAGGATAAAGCGAAACGGCTCCTTGCGCGTATCCGATCACTGCCTCTAAATCGGCAGGCTCGCCCCGTTCTTCATATCGAGAGAGCAGCGACTTGAAAATGTATCACATTACAGCGGATCACTCTCGCGCAGTGTGCCCGTGCTAGCACAAATGTCATCGAGCTGCCCAAAAATTCAACATTCCGCTCCACCATCGTCTCTTGCACTCATACCTCCACGCATTTCTTCATGTGTTCTCCAGCCTGAAGGGCCCACTCTTATGGCACTCTGCTGAGAATGCAGTGGGGTAGCATGGCAGGATGGTGCAGAACAGTGCTTCCGGATTTGAGACCGAGTTTGTCCTCCTCAAATCGACCCAAACGAGACAAAAGTGCAATCTTGGAGGGGTCTGGATAACATTCAGGTGTGTCCCCATCTTTTCAGTCAGGAAGTTGACGTTGAAATCGTTTTTGACAGCAGGAAGTCAACGGTCAAGTCTGGACACCGCTGGAGATGCCTTCGTCGTCCTTATTGCAGACGACAATAAGCTGCGCCTTGCACACAGTAATCTGTGCACACGTCAAACGTCTCATCAATGTGGCCCTCTGCACAGGACGGACATGGGTGGACGCGGACACTCCTACCGTCAAGCTCAACGCCTGTCCATCTCCATCATATACAACGCCCAGGACACTGTCATTGTCCCTGGCAACGCCTCTGTCTTCACTTCCCGAATACTTCGCCCGCCACGAATTGCGCGCGGTGATCTGCGCGCATGTCAAGCGTTTCATCAATGCGGCCCTCTACATAACTGAACACACCGGGTACGGGCTACTGCCTCTGTTGGACGTTCTTCTCAAGCAGCAGCTCCGTGCAGACCATGCCTCTCTTTGCGCAGGATGCACAGAATCACAGCACTGTCCCTGTCTTTTCCGTTGCCGGCAACACCTCACTCAGTTGCTGGACTGTTTTGCTCACAGGGCCATGCCTCTCTTTGCGCAGCTCGCAGGGCCACGCCTATTCTCGCACAGCATGCACAGAATCACGGCACTGTGCGAGCTCACGATTGACAACAACTCAGAGACGTACCGGCCGCGCGTGGACCTGATACCGGTACTGCACGCGTACCTTGCGTTGCCACGCAACCTCGGCGCGCTTGGGTGGGCCATGACGCTGAACGCATTCGGCGAGCGCCTGACTTCCTAAAACCCACGAGATGGGACAGTGCAAGACGCGGTGTGGTACGGCGTGCTCAGACCTGTACAGGATGCACGGAACGGGACGGCACAGAATGTGGCGTGGTACAGCGTGACGTTGGCAGACAGGACAGACATTGGCAGACAGGATGGACATGGACAGACGTGGACAGACGTGGGCTGACACGGGCGGGCGTGGGCAGATGCACACTGTTGGGCCCTGTACGTCTTTGTCTCTTTACTCACTGAATGATCATTTCTGACATCTGGAACAAGAGTGAGGCGTATAAGCCTGACAACTGGTGCCTCGCGTTGAG
>NW_006768757.1:0-2007 GCF_000300595.1 Phanerochaete carnosa HHB-10118-sp
AGTGAGGACATAAACATTGGCTGACCTGCGCGATAGCCAAAATCCTGGCGGCAATGTTAGTGGTATCAGGGTACTGAACATGTGGTCAACCTTCTAACGCGGCGATGTTACCGCTGAGCAGACTTTTCGGTATCACGAGTGTGCAAGTTTACGTCTACTTTCACCGAAATCCTCGCGATAGTGACCTGATGAGACGAACGGTAAGTGCCCTCTCTGGTGGCTGCAGCTATTTGTGCTCATCGATGGCCGCAGATATTCTTCCTATGGTATATCCCTCACAATAATCATTCAAATGACGGTACTCATACATATCCTCAGGGTTGTTGACGGTCTTCATCTCGCGTTTACCTCACATAGCGTGTACTACTATTCCGTAACAAATTTCATGAATCCGCTTGCCTTGACACAGTGTCCATGGTACGTTTCCTATTTATCATAGACAAACTTGCCTCTAAATATGTTTACGTTTCCCAGGAGCTTTGCAGTGGATGTTGTCTTCGGAGTAAGCCTCACTTGTTCTACAGCTGGAGCTCGATCTCAACTCTCGAATCAGGACCTCAGTGAGGTGATAGTGACTGCGTATGTTTCTTACGAGGACTCATCGACGGTTTGTTGATTTGCTTTTGTATACGCAGAATCTTTGCATACAGGATATACAAGTGTGCGTATGCCCTTTGTAAGGCACAGTCTGGATGAGTGGCTTACGAAACGTGCTAGTCAGTGGAAAGCTTTGGGCGTTTATATTTATTGTGAGCCCTTGGTCGCTTCAATTCCATAAGGCTAGCTCAAGATGCTCCAGATGCCACCCGCTCTTGTCGGCTTCGGTTAGTCCAGTTCAATTACCACCATTATGGTACTCATGTCCTCATCGTACAGCTGGTGCTTTAGGTACGCACTGCTTTTGGTCGCCGTTTCTACCTCTCCCTACTAATACATCCGTCAGCCATCGGCATATTTGCGTAAGCACATCTCAAACTTCGTGCAATCTTATTGATTGGCAGTAGTCGCGAAGTCCCTGATTATACCGAGTTTAACCGCCGATATGCCGTATGCATCTCGCCGCCCTGCCCCTCGTCCTTCATTCTGACATCCGCGAAGTGGATTTGGTATGCTACATTTAGCATTCAGGCCTTCACAGATTGCGCCATCGCGGCTGCGCTCTGCACGATGCTTATCAGGCGTCGCACGGGCTTCAAGCGGTGCGTCACGTCCAGTCTGACATTTTTTGTAGCTTTACCGGCAAACTTAAATCTTTATCCTTGACCTCTGCAGGACCGACTCGCTCATTCGTACGCTCATCCTCTACAGCATAAACACATGCGCATTAACAAGGTGCGTTCCCGAGCGTCTCGCAGGGGTCTCAACGATACTGATCCTTTGCAAAGTTCCGTGGCCATTGCCTCTGTCATCACAGTAAACCCCCCTCTCCATCTATATACACACCGTACAGCTGACATCAGAGCCCACAGTACGCCGCCATGCCGCACAATTTTGTCTTCATCGCCTTTGCCATGGTTCTGCCGAAACGTGCGGCGTCCGCCACGTTCTTCATACCTGCGCCAAAACGCTGACATGCGGGAACAGTGATGCTCAACTCTCTGCTTGCACTGCTTAATTCGCGCGACATGCACGCTGGTCAGGCCATCTCTGTCCATCTCTCGAAGCTCGCGAGCATCCTCGGGCGTTCGGGCACATCGGACGGCTCGCAGGCCGTCTGCAGCATGCCGGACGGGGTCGCCAAGGACCAGGTGCGTTGGATCTGGTTCAGTATTTTGCTGCATTGGCTGAGCTGTGCTCGTAGGACGTTGAGATCCCTGGGCGCGTCGTCGATGCCTCGTTCGATTCGGAGTCGCAGGCCTCGCGAAGCGCTCTCATCTGAAACCTGCCTACCTATATGCGCTCCTTATTCGTCATTTATTGCTCCTGCCCGCAGGTGCGGGCTTGTCTCAAGGTTTGACGACATTCTTTCTCGTAGCGTTCGTTATGACTTAGATGTATGACCATTGT
>NW_006768758.1:0-2006 GCF_000300595.1 Phanerochaete carnosa HHB-10118-sp
TTATCAATACCGGATGAGCAGCCACAATTCATCTCCGTGGGGCTGTGATGCATGATGCTGTGCTTGTCCGTATCACTGGCACCAGATGATGTGAGTTTGCACGGAGCAAACACGAACAAAACCGCGGGTTGTAGTTCTGCGGAATCGGTCGAGGCGGAGGATGTATAGGAGTTCAATAGACGCGCGTCCTTTGGCACCTTGCCGCGCCGCGCCGCGTGCGCAAGCTTGCGCACGACATACTTTGAGACCCAGTACATGAACTACAATGTTACTTTACGTTGTAACCTCGCATGCAAAGCACTGTACAGCTAACGGCGATGTGGATAAATGGCATTGCAGCGCTATGTACAGCAGTCCGCAGCAGGTTTGACTGTTCCATGTATCTTCTCCTTAGGGGTCGGGCGAGCGCTTCCCGCTGAGCTCGCCACCACCAAACATGTCTCGGTTTTGGGGAGAATCAGCTTGGGCGCTTCCTGCTTTCATTCGTGTTTAAAGAGTCTTTACACTGATCTAATCGTGCCGCCTGCTTTCGATGTGCGCGCCCAGACAGCGTCAGGGCTCCTACCCGCAGCGCGGGAAATGTCCAGCGGACACCCGATCGGAAGAGGTCTCAGCCGCGCTGCCACCGACGTGAGTGGCAAATGGCGTGTTGACGTGAGTGGCGAATGGCGTGTGCCGAGTGGGACCCCTCTTCGAGGAGTACGCAGAGCGCGGGACAGTTAGGGGTGCAGCGCACTTCTTCTCGTCTCTCATCTCGGCTACTCTGAGGTTGGTTCTTTTGCACAGCGTGCATCTCCTCTCGTTTCTCATCTCGGCTATCTTATAGGCTTATTTAATTTACCCTCCCCCCTCCCTTATTTTGTTTTTGTTTCCTGGTCGTGTGTTCGTCGTGCTTTTCCCTGTACTGTCCTCCGCTGCCCCGCCCCGTCGCGCGTGGGCGCCTGCAGAATTTACTTAAGGCTGTCCTCCCGGGGACAGCCGGATTGCGTGTAAACTCCGTGTTTGACGTCACAAACTCGCAGCGCGAGTTCCTCCCATATCTTCAGGTGAGACGGCAACGATTAGTAACATATAAGTAGAAAACGCCATACATCCCATCCCACAGACTGACGTCTGTTTGCGGAAAGGTGCTTGGGCGCTCATTCTGTGGTTGGCCATCAGCTTTGTGATTCGGACTTGAGTTTTGGGGATCTGACCTGAGCCTGCTCGGCAGCTGTAGGGTGGCGGTTCTCTGCGATTCTCCGTTTCCCTGAAGCCAAGGTTCGGGGCCTTCGTTTTGACTTGCCATAGCGCCAGGCAAAAAATTACATGGGGAAGGCGATCTGGAAGTCAGTTGAAGGTTATTGCTTATCTTCCGATGCACGTGGTCTGGCGCCGGGCGACGCGCGCCACACATATGCGCTCGCTCGTTCGCGTCCCCGCGCGTTCGTTGCGTCACTTGCCTGCCAGACCGTACATATTCGCTACACCTGATCCAAATTCTGTTATTCATGTTCAATACCAACCTTCATACTGTATTTTTTCGGGGTGATCAGCGGGAAGCGCCCAAGCTGATTCTCCCCAAAACCGAGACATGTTTGGTGGTGGCGAGCTCAGCGGGAAGCGCTCGCCCGACCCCTAAGGAGAAGATACATGGAACAGTCAAACCTGCTGCGGACTGCTGTACATAGCGCTGCAATGCCATTTATCCACATCGCCGTTAGCTGTACAGTGCTTTGCATGCGAGGTTACAACGTAAAGTAACATTGTAGTTCATGTACTGGGTCTCAAAGTATGTCGTGCGCAAGCTTGCGCACGCGGCGCGGCGCGGCAAGGTGCCAAAGGACGCGCGTCTATTGGACTCCTATACATCCTCCGCCTCGACCGATTCCGCAGAACTACAACCCGCGGTTTTGTTCGTGTTTGCTCCGTGCAAACTCACATCATCTGGTGCCAGTGATACGGACAAGCACAGCATCATGCATCACAGCCCCACGGAGATGAATTGTGGCTGCTCATCCGGTATT
>NW_006768759.1:0-2004 GCF_000300595.1 Phanerochaete carnosa HHB-10118-sp
TCGTGCAAGACATGCTGAGGCCGGATCATGGCCAGCGCGGAGAAGTTCAGTGAAGCGACGGTCGAGTCAGCCAGTTTCTAGCAATGTGTTCGAATAAAATATTCCATTGCCCGCATCAAGAAGTCATAGATGGACCCTTCTTAAGTGCGCGCAATCATTATCAGACGCAGCCTGGGTGCTGACTCGGAGATATACAGGGTCGAGATGGGCCCCTCCAGTCCGTGATCCGTCCATTCAGCGCACAGCGCTCATCGGCGGTGCTCGACCACAAAGACATTTGCATGAGCCACTCTCCGCGGCAGTGTGCCGTACAAAAATCCCCGCCATTCGATAGGGGCAAAAGCAAACTTGCCCAAACTTGGAAACCGTGTTGATGCAGGTCGGGACGATATAAAATGCGGCGCCCGCCTTGTCCTCCTTCGTTCCACACCACATCGACCCTCCCATTTCGCACTGTTGATATTGCCTTCAATCCTCGCCTTCACATTTTGAAAACCGCATCGTATCGCTCAGACCACCCAGTCACTTTTACAACGCGTCTCTGAAATCAACAATAAGGCCACATCAATTGTCTGTTCTACCATTTACGCCTTCGCCACTCGCACAATAATCACGTACAAGTGGATACAGCTCCCGAAGAGCATCCTTATCGCGCTCACAACGACGCGTCGCGTACAACCAACCGCCCCGCAACCAGACCACAATGCTCCCGAACAATACCCGCGCCACATCCCCCGTCTTGCCAGCCACAACGTCCAGACTGGCGGAGCTGGATACGTCAATTGCATGGCTCGATCACTGGCTCGAAACAACCAACGGCCCCGCATCCGATGCTCCTCCCGGGCTCCGTGGCATCGCGCAGCGGGACCGCGTCGACATGAGCGACCTACACGCTGAGAGAGAAGAGAAGCGGGACCTACTGGATGCCGAGCTGTTCGACTTCGCGAGCGACCACGATGGCTACGTCGCCGAGTCCGACGTCGAGGAAAATGGCCAGTCCAGCGACGACGAGAGTGGCTACGACGGCGACGGTGACAGCGACGGCGCGCATGGCCAGCTTCTGCCTGTTCGCCGACGTGTCTCGCCGCCGCTCGAGCACCGCGAATATCGCGTCGTGAGCCCTCCGCCAGCTTTCCTGCAGAACCGAGGTGAGTTCCGCTTATTTGATGTTCGATTTGGATTAACACTGACGCCCCTTGCGCAGCCTTAGCTCGCTCAAGTCTTGGACAGCCGTCGCATGTCCCCGAACACAGCGTCCAAGCGCCAAGAGATAGCGACGTTCGACGAGGAACTCGTACAGCGGTATTCACCGTTGGCCAGTTCGCATCGAACAGACTAACAACGAACACAGCCGGACAAGGCGCCGCCTTGTCTCGCAACCACCACCTCCAATACAATGCACCTTCGGGCTGCGCCGACCGCGTCTCAACCCCACTCGCCACAGGCGGCTACCGGAACGCACCTGTGACCGAGAACCAGAGGGGAAAGAAGAGAGCACGGGAGGTCGAGGAAGTCAAGGAAGAGGAAGTCGATGAAAAGCCCCGGAAGAGGCACGCTGCGGACAAGGAGAATGTTGCCGCCGGACCCAGTGAGTACGACGACGACGACGATGACCATGAGAGTCGCAGGCCTCAGCGCAGCACAGTCCGCCCGTCCTTCTGCCACCCGTCTCGCTATGTGGAGAACCGCGACCGACTTCACGTGGCAGGTGCTGCCAATATGTCGGCAGCCGCGCCTGCCACGCCTGTTGCTCCGCCTGCCCCTATGCCAGCCGCGCCGGTCGCTGCGCCGATTCCCGCGGTCGCCGTACCAGCCGCGCAACCGGTTCAAGGTGCCTTCATCGTCATACCGCCTGCGCCTGTTTACCTCCCGCCAATCTTCCAGGTACTCGCTGACCTCCCTAACCCACCGTACAATATCGTGCTGCCTCCTATCATCGCACACCAGCCTCCGGTCATCGCAAACCAGCCGGCGACAATGCAGAACCCCAGGATGCGGCTGGGC
>NW_006768760.1:0-2003 GCF_000300595.1 Phanerochaete carnosa HHB-10118-sp
GGTGCGCCAATTAGCCAACAGAGCTTCATCATCAATTGTTACGCTTCCGCTGAAGAGACCTGAACCCTTTTTAGGGCTTTTCGTAGTCCTCCACGCTGCAGCAGCACGTATAGCCAAATCTTCATTGCGATGACGACAGCCAATAGCGAAGAGGGAGAGAGCATTCGTGGAAAGAAAGCCGCATAGCTTTCCAGTGACTAAATCGATGGTTTCCGTGAAATCATACTTCTTTGCTGATTCGAGGACACTGTCCAATAGCTCAAGACTTGGGGCGAAAGGGTCTTGCACAGGATAACAGTACCGCAGCAGGCAGTCGAGCGTTTTGCTGTCTTCCACCATCTCGACGACGGGGCGCTCTGTGGGGTCGCTACTTGCAGGCTGCGGGATGGAGAACATGGTTTCGAAGAATGAGGACGCCAACGAGAGAACAATTTTATGTGCGTGGAAGTCGACCCCGTCAGAGGTGCGAAGTATGACATCCGCGGAAGGTTTGTTAAACGGCGATGACGCAGGCTGGATCTTCTGAAGCGCCTTAGGTTCAGAGCTCATTGCAAGTGTCGAGAAGACTAAGTCGGCACGTAATGATGAAATACGAATGGGAGTCGATACGAAGAAGGATGTAAGTCGTTGAGATGATCGTAGTGATAAGCGCGTTGTTTGTTTTTTCCTCTTAAGCCAAAATTGGTCGAAAAAAGGCTAATTCTGCCTCGGTATCGGCCCTGTGAAAACCGGAGAAACTCAGGGCCTTGTTCAGCCAGCTCTTGCTTGTGAGGCAACAGCTCTGCTTAGTGTCACCCAGTGGGGGCCAACAACGCACCAAACTTGAAAGTCGCTTTATTGCAGCGGCGCAAACAAAGCGAAACCGCCACTGCAAGCGGCATTGTGCCAGAATGCCCGCTGCAACTCACCTGCAAGATGAATAGCTGTACGTATACAAGATCCTGTCGACCTGCTTCGTATAACTGCCACGAAGCTGGTCTTCTCTCATTTAGCTGGCCGCAGGTTCCAAAAGCTTACCTTAGTATTGGGTAGCAAAATTGCGGAAGATAGATTAGCAATGGTGACATACGAGGTGAATAGGGCAGTGAGATGTACATCCACTGCCTCCCTGCATGCACATCGTTGCTGAATCACGGGATGCGTACTATTCGAGCACATGCGGAGCGACCTCTACGCTACGCGTCAGCTCCGCATCATTGAGCATAAGCTTTGCCACAAGAAGGCGCAGCAGTAAGTACTCTGGCCACCTCAATATCGCACGATTGCAATTGTCCGACACCATGAGCTTCAGTTTTCCTGCTTGCACACGTTACAAATGCCACTGTTCCCTTTGGGCAGGGCATACTCTGGCGCAACCTTCAGCATCGATTTATGCTTCTGCGCTGGTCTCAACGCGACCTGCCTCGTTCACTTCTTCGGCGTTATTCTCTACGCCCCGGGTTTCGTCGTCGTCCCAACCATTCTGAAGCGTCCCCCCAATAGTACCCAACAGATCCGGCGATCTTCTGAACTGCACTGCCGACTGTCCTTGCTGTCGGTCAGTAATACTCACAGAATACTCCTGCGCTTCTGAATTGACCGCCCGTAGGTTGATTATGAAGCGATTGATGAGCACCGGTGACTACGTAGCCGGTTCATGAGCACCAAAAAGGAGAATGAGAGGGGAGTACACACCAGGGACGCAATGAATGTGGTCACGGGTGGTGCATCCTCAAGCACGACATCAGCCGTTGGCCCATGCGCTCATATCTGGAACGTACCGTAGAGGAGCGGTAAGTCAGCAGCGGGGTTATATTGCTCGCCAGCAGCACCCTATTTATCGCTTTCCGTGAGAATTTCCTCTGATGAACGGCTTTATTATCGCGCCTACATGAAATATATAGTTCCTGTGTTGGACAGCTAGGTCTCAGCGGCAACGACGCGATCACGCGTGGAGAGTTTACTAGCCGTCACGCAATAGACATGTCGTCAGCGACACCTTGACGTTGACGCCGCGCGCGCGT
>NW_006768761.1:0-2003 GCF_000300595.1 Phanerochaete carnosa HHB-10118-sp
GTATGAGGGCTACATACAGATGGGCTGGCCGGAGGTTAGTTCAGATGGTGCTAGGGCGCCTAAGTCGGGCTAACCGAGCCTGTTCGCGCAACCTTCAGCTCGCCTATGCAGAGGCTCGAGTAGGCAGCCTGTAAAGAGCTGGAGATGCTTCAGAAAGGTTACCTAAACACTTCCGCAGTCTTTGAAGCTGACGCACTTTGCCAAATGCAGCAAGAGTTTTTTTCTCTGTCATTTACTTCCACCACCGCCTCGCACGCCTCGCATGTCGTCAGGCCGCAAACGTACCTCAACCAGGAAAGTGAGTATATTTGACCTATAATCTTTCTACTATATCTAATTGAGTAAGATATACAGGCAAAGAGTGTACAGCAGCTCGCACCCTGCTGGTGCTCGGCGTGCACATCAGGAAAAAAAGTCTGAGACCAGAAGCGCCCCGTGAGCTCCGTAGTTCCAGCAGCCCGGTGGAACTGACCCCTATTACCCTGCAACCAGTAGTCTCCCGCCATGCCTCCGTAGCACCCGTGGCGGCCTGCATAAGTTTGGCAGCACACCGTGGCAGCCTGCAAACATTCAGCAGCACACCGCGGCGCTGTCGCAGCCTGCCTGTAGATACCAGCAGACGGCCTCCCGGGCTTTGAACACTCACTCACAGGGAATAGATTAACAGAAGAAATATATTAGGCACACAACTGTACGGTACATGTTGGTGTATACTACACTAGATTCATTCTGCTGTGGTAGGGGATAGACACAAAAGGTAAATCTATAATGTATAGCAAGTCAGAATAATACTATATGAACTGCGGGGGCATCACTCATCTAAGTCTTAAGACCGCTATGCATCCAGCGCAGGAAGCAGCGCAGGACATGCGGCTGGTAATCTCGGATGCGCAACCCGTTAGCCGCCCTTCTTGCGATACCCGTGCAGCAGCGACGGGCTCGCTATGAGGCACGTCGCGAGCGGCTCACGATATGCCCCGCGTAGCTGCAGGCACTCGTGGTTGTGCTTGTGCTGGAGATTTCGAGGGTGCGTTCGAGCGCAACGCGCACCCGGTGCTCACGTACAAGCTAGGCAGGACCACTGCAGATGTGTGTAAGTGTAAGAACATGGCGTACCCCGAAATGCACGACATGAGGTGGAGGTGTATGGCAGTGGGAGGTGGATTTAGCGGATCTTCCATTGCCTGATGCGAGCCCAACCTATCAATATCAAGATTATATGACATAATGAACTCACCGATCACCGCTGCCTGTAATCCGTGAGACACCGCATCCTCCGCTGAGAAAAGGAAGATAGCGGTGAAGGGCTGCGCCGCCCTCAACAGCTGCGGATATCCTAGCAGCAACGCGGTCATCGCACCCTTAACTCTTGTGGCCTGTCGTGCTTGTCGTATCATTCATGGGCTTCTTGGTTGCGCGCAAAACGCTGTTTCGCTACTCTGAGGCTTGTGCACCTGCTCCGCGCATGACAATGCGACCTCACTGCTCATGAGAAGGGTATGGTATATGTTAGAAGAACATAACTTACACAAGGACGTGTATGGCGTCGACGCGTTGCCCGTTGACTGACACCGCCGACATAGGCTGACGCAGCGCGGTGGTGACGTGGAACGAGGGATGTTCGGGCGCTTGTTACCATCGGCCGTGCCATCATCCGTTAATTTAGGGCAGACATTCCCGTACTTGAGCAAGTGAAGAGTATACCACCTTCGGACAGTACTTCACGCTTCAAGTGTCATGATCAAAATTTTGTATACTATTTAGTTTCATTCACTAATGTTGTAAGCACATGTTTTACATACAAATCTAGTCTATGGCGCGAGAAATTAGCCAGAGTTAGGTGGTGCATATGAGCAGCTGCTAAGTGCTACCAGGCTCTCCTGAGCCTTGCGCATGCACTAAGCGGCAAGCGCAGACGCGGTGGCTGGTGGTAGTAGACGCCCCTGCTACGCAGCAAGACGCTGTTTCCTGATGTTACCCATATGTCTGTCAGTCACAGAGTA
>NW_006768762.1:0-2001 GCF_000300595.1 Phanerochaete carnosa HHB-10118-sp
CGTATTCCTCCGTGCGCGAGCGTATCATGCACTGGAACGGCTTCGGGCAGCTAGACAGCGCGCAGAGTCAGCTTCTCCTCCCGCATTCTCACCAAAAGACAACGGCTCACTTTGTGAAGCCCCAGTCGTACTCCCCGCCCGGGTCAATGGGCACCCCGCGCTCGTCCTTTGCGCGCTCGATACGGAATGCGCAGAGGAAGCTCGCAAGAGTGAGCCATATGGACTGGTACGCCATGAATCTCCCAGGGCAGATGCGGCGCCCGAAGCCGAAGGCGGCGTGCAATAGATCTGGCACATTGGGGTCTAGCGCGAGCTCGCCATCGGGGGTGCGGCACAGCAAGCGCTCCGGGTTGAAGGTCGAGGGGTCAGGGTATGCCGTGGGGTCGTGCAAAATCGCGCTGAGAGCTCTCTGAGAAAGAGTGGCACCTGATTCTGGAGGGGGTTACGCACTGGATATTCGCAACGACGATGGAACCTTCCGGGATAAGGTATTCTTCGTAGATGTCGTCAGTGGTGCACCTGTGCGGAAGATCTTCGACTCCTTCGTGAGTTGCATTTCATGGAGAGCAGGCGAGTACACACTCAAGGAAACTACTGGATTCCACCGCAGGCTTTCACGTACGAGTGCGTGTACGTATGGCAGAGCATCGTAGTCCGAGTAGTCTGGGAGCCGACCTTGGCAGACCTCATCGATGTATTCTTGTGCACGACGTTGGACATCAGGATAGAGCACCATGGCAAGGAAGTAGGATGTTATGATTGAGAGCGTCTACAGGGGCGAGCGTCAGTAGTTGAGTACAGCAGCGTGAGGAAGAACAAACTGTGTCGGCGCCAGCTGAATCGAGCTATCTGAGACCAGTGGAAACATAGATGAAGGAAACGGCATACCGAGATACACCGATCCCACGGCTGACTTGGCGACTCGCTCCATGTAGGCAGGGTCTTTCGCTGTATCGACCATATTCTCTATCAAGGACTTGGTAATGCAGTCAGGCGTCGCCACCGGGTCTTTTACCTGATATAATTTGCCTTTACCGTTCAGGTAGGAGAAGGACATATGAGACTCACCATGCGCTCCTTTACGATGTTGTAGGGTGCATGCAAAACGTGCATTACAGACTTGCGCCACATCCTTGCTTCGTGCTGGAATCTTGCGCCTGGAAACCACTCTGGTACGTACTTAACTGGAGCTAGGTTAACATCTTGCGGGAGGCTTGAGAGTAGCAGGAAGAACTTACAGAACGGAAAGATACCAACGAGGTAGGCGCCGGGAACCAAACTCTTCTTCACACACTCGGCAGCGTGCTCTTGGGTTGTCAAGTACGGGTCATTCTTCTCCTGGACGTCGATCGCATATGCGGCAGACATTATTAGACCCCCTGCTATCCTACATCGGTGCGTCAGACTCGACGTTTTGGGCTGAGTAAGGGGCGTACGCACAGATGGAGGTGGTGCTCCCATCCCGCAGGTTCTGTGCAAAGACGACGCAGGAAGCGATATATCTCGCGCGAGAGAGCGGGGCGGTACTTTTGCACGGTGTTCGCGTGGAACTGGGACTGGAACGCCTTGCGACCATCGCGCCATTCAGGACCGTAGCGCTGCAGTCCGAAGCTCCAGCCAAGATCACACCTGTGTTTTATTATGATGAACTCGAAACTAGAGCGAATCGCGACTGTATGGGCACCTACAGCTCGGAGACCATCGTGATGCCCGACGTGGGTCTGCCGCCAGTGTGACCGTAAGTGGCGGAAAAGACATTATAAAAGGAACGCGAAGTATACCTGTCGGAATAGATGCTCGATCGCTTATCCAGCAGATCTGTGCACGACTGGAGGCTGTTTAGCACGACGAGATTCATGCCTGCCATGTTAAGGTGGACGACGTCGGAGCCTGCAGGATGGTTAAGTCAGTCGCGTTGTTCAAGCTACCAAATCACCCGATCCGCGCACCGTACTGCTGACCCCAGTCACGATAAACTTTCAGCTTGCTCTCGGGGCCCTT
>NW_006768763.1:0-2001 GCF_000300595.1 Phanerochaete carnosa HHB-10118-sp
AATGGATGATTGATGACCGTCTGTTCGCACCCTTCCTCTCTTATATCACCCGGTTGTGCGATAAGTCCCTCACGATTGCAGTTTCGGCTTCATCGCGGCTCGTAGCCTGGCGACTCCCACAGCCTGGGCTGCCTGGCAGACTGGTTCCCAAGCTCAGGAACCAAGTCCCGCCGGTATCAAAGAATGCCATTCCGACTGACGATTTTTACGCACAATATGTTTATCAGAACTAGTTTAGGGGCCCACGCTAATGTGTAGACTTGGAGAGCCGATGTATCCGAGTCGCGCAGAGGGCACGACGAGCCATGAGAACCCTACTAGACAGCGGCTTGTTAAATCAAGTCTCAAGCTGATGCCTGTACAAGTAACTGTGCGCAGATGCTGGTCTCGAGGAGCTAACCGGCATGACATATCTCTAGGGTGGACTCGAAGACTGCCCGACGTTCATAGTCGCTTGACGGACCAGACCATAAATTGCGACGTCGTGCCCTCCGGCATGTCTGGCCGCTGGACCTCCACCAGCACGGCCTTCGTCTCGACCTTGCCCTCCCCGAAAATATCTTCCCAAAGCGCCTCCCAGCTTTCGGGACTGTGACAGAACATGAGCGTGCCCACAGGGACGTTAGGAGTCGCATGGTCGACGAACAGGCCCTTCTCGAGCTTCCCAACGTGCGCCCCGAAGATAAACGAGCCTGGTGCCGGTGAAAGCAGTGACGCGATGCGATGCGCGAGCTCGCTCTGCTGTTCCTCATCGAAGAGGTGGAATAGTGACGAGGCGTAGATCACCGACAGCTTCCCGCGGAGCGGGGTGAGCGAAGTCAGGGCGGACAGGTCCACTGACCGTTCGCTTCCTGCCGCCGGGGTGTTCGTGGCCTCCAGAGTGGCAGCGGGGTCGCCGCGCGCGAGGAAGGCGTCGCTGAAAACGTCGCCGGGGACGAACTTGACCGGGAACGACTCAGGCGTAGACTTGAACACCTTGTGGCCCATGTCCCAGAATTCTGTCGTGCACACGCTCAGCCAAATGTCTCGGAGCTGCGAGATGATCTAGGGTGCACTCACCGGGATGGAGATCCGAGGCGACGATCTGGTTGGCTGGGAATCCATCCAAAACGGCCCTCCTGGCGTCATTGCCAACACCGCAGCCAATGTCGAGAAACAGTGCGCCTGTGCGTTCCCTTCCGAGCTGCAGGAGGTTCTGGTATGCGGGAAAGCGAGATATTCTCGATCTGGCAGACGTTCGAACTCGCAATTAGCAAGCGGCAAGGCAGTCGCTTTATGGCAGAGACCCACTCTACAAAGCCGCAGACCCGAATACACGGATACGGATGGATCTACCGTTCGAAATTTTTTGCCTTTAATTAATCCTTCTTCCAATGGAGATCCCGGGCCAGGCTCCGAAGCGTCGATGGTTGATTAAAGAGTACTCACCGCATAAATCTCGCGCTGGACCTGGAGAACATGCTTCTTCAACTCCACCGGATCCCTGATACCTGTGAGCTCGGAGACGAACTCGGTCTCGGCGTCGTCGTAGAATTTCTCGTTGAGCTCGGCGTCCATGGGCTGGGATGCTGTCACGCCCTTGGTGTTGGCCAGTGATGGAATCGGATGGTCCGCACGCGCTGCCTAAAGCGGAAACGTCGGTAGAGCCACAACGCTACAGGTCCGCCGCTCCGAGAGAGGGGGCGGGAACGGATGATTGATGGCCCTCTGTTCGCACCCTTCCCCTCTTATATCGTCCTTGGGCTGCGCAATGAGTCCCTCACGGTCACAGTTGCGGTCTCATCGCAGCTCCCACAGCCTGGGCTGGTTCCCAAGCTTAGGAACCAGGCTCTACCGATATCAAAGGATGTGTTGGCTGCGTTTCCGCTCCCAGAGCTAATTTAGGCGCCACACTAATGTGCAGACATGAATGGCCGACGCATTGCGCAGAGGGCATGACGGGTCATTGGAATCCTACTAGACGGTCGCTTGTCAAATCAAGTCATATGCTGATGCCCGAAG
>NW_006768764.1:0-1992 GCF_000300595.1 Phanerochaete carnosa HHB-10118-sp
AAGAGGTTTTCTGCTGTTTCTAGGATGCAAAAATTCGAATTTAAATAGAAACAATAGAATATTATACTATACAGCAGTCTAATTCATGCTAAAACATACATACATGCTTTACATAGGTATATATACCAAGCCTACAACTTTGGAAAGTTATACAATGAAGGGGAGTAAAGAAATTGAGCCAAGAACAGCTTCAAAAAAGCAAAATTGATGCAAGGAACTGGATAGCCGATCGGCAGCTTTGTGGTGCTTGATGGCACTGATGGCACTGAGGGCAGGTGTGCAGACATCCAATCTGCTCTAAAACTACAAAGACTTGGCTTCCAGCAAGTATTTTGCAGATTGTAGGCCAAATATTGAGTTCTGACATATGTTGCATATGGCAAATATGTTTCTACATATGTTCTACATCTTTCCTGACATAAAATGAAAATAAGCGTCCGAAATGTTATGTCATAGTATCTCCCAAGTATGGCATATGTTTTCTGGGCTGTTCCATGTCACAGGGCAGTATATTAGTTTATTGAGTTTGCAGAGTGTGGGAATTAGCTGCTGTGTTTAGCTATGCCATTTGTAATGGCTCTCTGTGGAGTCTATTGTATCAAACCCACAAGGCCAACTTTGAGTTTGATCTTTCAAACATCCTCCAAAAGGTGAGTATAATGGAAGACAGAACTGTATGATAAGTGCTTAAAGCTGATCTTCGTATCATTAAGGCTCACTTGTTATAACATGGTAGAAGTTAACTTCTCACACATTAAAACATTAGGATAGATGATTACAAAGTCTGCAGGACAGATTCTTGTATTTTTGAAATGTGAGGTTTTGCAGCCACAATTTGGCCATTTACAATTATGTAATTAGACACCTAATAGGCGCTTCAGGCTTGGTTTCACTCAGGGTTAGGTCAACTGGCAGGTGTTGATGACAGTGGAGGTCTACCCTCCTTTGTAAGATTATAGTGATGTAGAGAGAATTATCCCAGAATCCCAAATGTGTGAAGAAAGTTAATTAATGCTCTTTAAAGTGCTCTATGAGAGTGTTTACAGTGTATGGAGCCATTGACCTGGGGCAAATTTGGCCATTTTTCTAGAGTTAGGGTTAGATTTTTAATTTTTCTGTACATCAAAATTTAAATTCAACTAGGCCACTCTGGTTCCAAAAACCACTTTTTGCTGCTCTCCCAGGTGAAATTGCAACTTGACATGAAGTTCTGTCCTCCATCCATATTGCATTGAGGCCCAATTTTTTTAGGACAATTTGAGACATGTTGTTACCAAATTTATATCTGACAAGGAGGCTAATTTGCACCTGCATCAGAGGTTCACCAGACTAGACACTAATCAAGCTCCTTGACATTCTTCTTTCTGCCAAGTCTGCACAGAAAGACCAGAGCGATGAGCTATAAAATGCAAACCTCAGCTTCGAAGCACAGTTCACCACCACAATGTGTGAGACCCCAGCTTCTACTTTAGCTCAAAATGGAAAGAACTAGAATATGGCCAGACCAGGCTAGAACTTAGATGAAAAATGATGGATAGACTGTGGAAATGGACAGAACAAATTGTAAAAGAGACTGTTTGCCTCAGAACTCTATGGAACCTTGTAGAATAGTGTAGAATATGGGCCCCTGCCACTATGTGGATGGATATATAAAGCCCCCTCATATAAAGTAGAACCCCGGCTTTTCATATTTAATGTTGGTCTAGTACCATGATCTGCTCACTCTCAGTGCCAGTCTTTGTTCTGTGTGCCTGAAGTGTCTTAGCCTTTGTATGTCCTACATGAGTTTAGTCTAGTTGCCTGCTGTATTGCATGATAGCCTAGCCTCTTTTGTTTAGCCAGTTAGTCAGTATCCTTTGCATGAAGAGCTTAGTTGCTGCTTCATTCACAGTCAGTCAGTCAGTCAGTCAGTATTTTTAGTGTGGAGAGCTTAGTTGCTACTTCACTCTTTTGTCCTTCAGTTAGTTGTCAGTTAGTAAGTGTTTTCCTCAG